>NC_138771.1:649478599-649737750 GCF_965119305.1 Pelophylax lessonae
AGCTGGAAGGGGAAAAAAAAAAGGCACGGTGGTTATGAGGATCAGATGTTGCAGAACTACAAGTCCCATGAAGCATAGCAAGACTCTGCCAGCCACAAGCATAACACCCAGAGGCATGATGGGACTTGTAGTTTTGCAACAGCTGGAGGGCCACAGTTTGCATATCCCTGGCTGGCCTATACACTATAACAATGAGGTTGGTGATGGAGAGGCATGATGGTGGACAGGGAGTACCTTGGTGGGCCCGTTTCCATGAATGACGACGGGAATGGTATCGAATGCCATATTTCGGGCCCGGACCTTGTTCTTATCAAACTTCATAATGACCTCATCTGCAGAAAGACACAAGCAAAGAATTAAACATATAAAACCCATCTGTAAAAAAAGACACTGAAGTAGTTTTCCTTATTTTTTGCCCCTGAACACAGGATCATTAATCAATAATGGAGCTGGCTTCAGGAGCCCACGGGACCACAATGCAGCTCTGCAGCCACTACAGATGGCACAGCTGATGGTCAGCTTATTAGATAAACAGCTATATTGGTAGAAGGGGTTATAACACATCCAGGAAAACAGACATACCAATGGCTCCATTCAGGTTCTGGAAAATCTTAGATTTGTGGTCCAGAGTGATGCTAAACTTTTCCTGAGGGGAGAAAAAAAATGTGTAAGATTAGAGAAGGAGACAGAATAAAGGATAGAAAGAATAGGAGAGAGGGGGGAGAGAGGGAAAGGGGGAGAGAGAGCGCGCAAGAGAGAGAGCAAACGGTAAAGGGAGGGGGGAGAAAGATAGAGAGGGGTTAGAGAGAAGAAAAAAAGAGAGTGAGCGACAGAAGGGAAGCCAGAAAGAGGGAAGAGAGGGAGACAGAGAGAGGGAGACAGAGAGAGGGAGACAGAGAGGGGGAGACAGAGAGGGGGAGACAGAGAGGGGGAGACAGAGAGGGGAGAGACAGAGAGGGGAGAGACAGAGAGGGGAGAGACAGAGAGGGGAGAGACAGAGAGGGGAGAGACAGAGAGGGGAGAGACAGAGAGGGGAGAGACAGAGAGGGGAGAGACAGAGAGGGGAGAGACAGAGAGGGGAGAGACAGAGGGGAAGAGACAGAGGGGGGGAGAGAGGGAGGGGGAGAGAGGGAGGGAGAGAGAGGGAGAGAGAGGGAGAGAGGGAGAGACAGAGAGACAGAGAGGGAGAGACAGAGAGGGAGAGACAGAGACAGAGAGGGAGAGACAGAGAGGGAGAGACAGAGAGGGAGAGACAGAGAGGGAGAGACAGAGAGGGAGAGACAGAGAGGGAGAGACAGAGAGGGAGAGACAGAGAGGGAGAGACAGAGAGGGAGAGACAGAGAGGGAGAGACAGAGAGGGAGAGACAGAGAGGGAGAGACAGAGAGAAAATGACAGAGAATGGGACAGAGAAAGAAGGGAGTGGGAGAGAAAGAAGGAGAGCAACAAAAGGGGAGAGAGAAGAGAGAAAAAGAAAAGGAAAGAAAAAAGGGAGAGAGGAAGAAGGGGAGATGTAAAGGAAGAAGGAAGAGATGACGCTTGTCCGTTACAGAACTCACCCGCAGCTCCTCGTCCAGATAGACCTTGGTGTAGAATAGTTGGTCATCATCATCATCCTTAAACTTCCACAATTGGACAATTTCGTAGAGCTGAGGAGCGTAGCCGATAAACCCTGTGTCAGGAGAAGAATGCGCACATAAAGGGGGATTCTAGACACACGTGGTTGTAGTAGAAGCTAAAGACATAGAAGGAATGTGGGAGATGAGAGGATCTGGAGGAATCTAGAGGAGGGGGGGGGGGGGGGATCGGTTGGAATTAGAAGGGTGGGCAGACACACAGGTGTAGACTAAAGATGTACAGAGGTTGGACAAAAATATGGAAACAATACATGATTTATAGGTGTGAAAGTGACACGTTTTGTGGTAAAAGTGGAGGTGATGTACTATTATTTTGCTTCCGCTGTGTGATGAGACACTGAGCTAACAGGTGGGAAGCCTCACTTTCATCATTCCATGCATGCGCTGCTAGTAATACGAAGTCATGTCAGAGCTTTCTGAGCTTCAAAGAGGAAAACTGTTGGTGCCCGCTTAGCTTGTGCCTCTGAGACTAAAGTTGCCAATTTATTTGCAATGTTGTGAGGTGCAGTATCAAAGGTTATGACGGCATATAGAGTTTCCAGGAAAACAACGTCTATTGTCCTCATGGACCATCAATGGAAGACTATAATAAGGTCAGAGGAATCAAGCTTTCCACCAGGACTGTCTTGTGCCACCAGTAAAACATGGAGGAATCATCGTTTGGGCAGCCATATCTTTGTATTCTGCAGGCCCCATCATCACCTTGAAAGGTAGAGTCACTGGCAGCGACCATGTACAAATCTTAGCCAACCATGTGCACCCCATGCTGCAGACATCATTTCCAGAAGACCGCACTATTTACCAAGACTATAATGCTCCGATTCACACAGATGGTGTTGTCAAATTGTGGTTTGACGAGCGTGCAGACGAAATCTTGCCCCTTCCCTAGGCGCCACAGTCGCCGGACCTCAATATCATAGAGCCACTATGGTCAATTTTAGAGAACAAAAGTACCGGCTTGTTTTTCGCCTCCGGAAGCTCTGCGAGAACTGGAAAAATGTTTACATGAAGAGAGGTATCAGATTGCAAACAGAAGGAGCAGTGCTACTACCCATACAGCTCACCAATAAAACGAGCTTCCGGATGCCCGATCCACAGCCGTTTAACTGAGTACATATGTGGAAAGATGATCCGCATACCGGTAGTTGCTCTTAAAAAAAAAATCTTCATCTTTATTCAGGAACCACAGAACACAACTGCTGATAAGATCAGTTGACGCATTTCAGCCTATAAGGCCTTAGTCATAACTACATTTAGACACAAAACTTTGAAATGTATTAGGGACTCCACCTATCACAGGCTCCACCCATTCATTGTCCCAATTAACTGCAGACAATTAGCAAAAATTAGAATCAGTTGTAGTATATACTAAGGAAACCCATGTTTGTGCCACTTAAAGAGGAGTTCCACCCATTTTAGTAACTTTAGATATATGTAATCCCCTTTAAAACTACTTTTACCAATGGAAAGTTTTTTTTTTTTGCTAGTAAATACCTTAATTTCTTCTTTATTCATCCTCTCCTCACTTCCGAGTCCGGCTGCCGATCGGCGATTCGCAGGGGGTGCTGGGATGTATCTCATGGCATAAAATCTCGCATTATTACACAGGAGTCCTATGGTGTAGTGTATGTATTGAGGCCGTGCTCTGCCCCGCCTCCGCCCCTCTAAATTTTTTTAACATTTTAGGCCAATTTGTTTTCTGCTACATATTTTTGGTAAAAAAAAATTAAACAAATCAGCGTATGTTGATCTGTTTGCGCAAAAGGTATTGCGTCTACTAACTACGAGAAAGATTTACGTAATTTTTATTGCTTTTTTTTTTTTTTTACTAGTAATGGTGGCGATCTGCGATTTTTAGCGGGACTGCGACATTGCAGCAGACAGATCGGACACCTGACTGACATTTTTTACACTTTTGGGGGGACCAGTGACATTAATACAGTAATCAGTGCTAAAAATATGCACTGTTACTGTGATAATGATACTGGCAGAGAAGGGGTTAACATTGTGGGTGATCAAAGGGTTAAATGTGTACCTAGGGGAGTGATTCTAACTGTAGGTGGGCGTGGCTTGTGAAATGATCATAGAGGCATGTGATCCTATATAGAAGGATCACAGGCACTCTGTGATCATTCCACGGAGAAGGACGGACGGCTGTGTTTACAACAGCTGACCGTTATTCCCTCTCAGCGGGGGAACGATCGCGGGTGTCAGGCGGCAATCGGAGCCGCCTGACCCATGCATTGGTTTCCCCGCTGCAGAGTGGGCGCCGAAGCGATCCGCCGCTGGCGCGCGCCCTCGCCCCCCAAACTGCCCGCGTGTGACTGACGTAGGTCTACGTCGTTTTGCGCAGGAGAGCCACCTCTGCGGGTGGTCGGCAACAAGTTAATATCCACAAATAATTTAAATGTTAGAAATATTTCCAATGCAACACGTCACTTTAGGGAATGCCATCAGGGTGATCTTTCCTCATTTCGTTTTAGAGGAATAGAACGGCTGTCTCACTCACCTAGAGGAGGCGATAGGGAGAAAATGTTACTAGGAAGAGAGGCATGGTGGGTTTTTAGACTTAATTCCAGATCACCTCGGGGGTTAAACCTGAGATGTGATCTAGATCCGCACATACATTCATCTGTCTCTTTCCAGTCTCTCTTCCCTTTTGGTCTCTTTGTAATTTTTCTTTGTTATTTCCATTGATTTTGTTTTATTTTCATTTTTATCTATGTACACTATCATTGTGTAGTTTGTGGATATTAAGTGGCACATACATGGGTTTCCTTAGTATATAGGACAACGGATTCTAATTTTTGCTAATTGTCTGCAATTAATTGGGACAATGAATGAGTGGAGCCTGTGATATGTAGTGTCACTCTATATTTCAAAGTTTTGTGTCTAAATGTAGTTATGACTAAGGCCTTATAGGCTGAAACACGTCAACTGATCTCATCTTAGCAGTTGTGTTCTGTGGTTCCTGAATAAAGATGACGATTTTTTAAGAGCAACTACCGGTATGCGGATCATCTTTCTACAGAGGTATCAGATTCCATTATCCATCATCCAAGACTTACATCTCTCAATTACCAGGAAAATGAAGGCTGTCTTGGATGCCAAAGGCAGTCCAACACCATATTAGGTATCAATTTTGTTCTTTTACCTGTTCCCTGATTTTGTCCAACCTCTGAATGTGTATTAGAAAAGACAAGACGAATCTGGTGGAATCAGAAAGGAGGGTGGACATACAGGGGATGGAGAATAAGTTGTATGAGGATTGGGTGGGATGAGAAGGATATGGAAGTATCCAAACAGGCCAACACAATGGGGTGTAAAGACTAAAGATGTATAAGAAATAGGTGAGGTGAGGTGAGGAGGATCTGGTGGAATTAGGAGGGAGGGTAGACAAATAGGGTGTGTAAATACTAAAAACAAATGTTGAATGGGGGAAAGAAGAAGAGGGGTCTGGTGGAATCAGGAGGAAGGGCAGACATAGGGAGTGTAAAGATTAAGGCAGTATGAGTAATGGGGGAGAGGAGAGGCATCTGGTGGAGTCTGTAGACATACAGGGGGTGTAAAGACTAACGACGTATGTGAAATGGGGAAGGTGAGAGAGATCTGGAGGAATCGAGAGGGAAGGCAGACTAAAGATATATGTGGAATGGGGGAGAGGAGAGGGATCTGGTGGGATCAGGAGGAAGGGCAGACACAGGGAGTGTAAAGATTAAGGCAGTATGAGTAATGGGGGAGAGGAGAGGCATCTGGTGGAGTCTGTAGACATACAGGGGGTGTAAAGACTAACGACGTATGTGAAATGGGGAAGGTGAGAGAGATCTGGAGGAATCGAGAGGGAAGGCAGACTAAAGATATATGTGGAATGGGGGAGAGGAGAGGGATCTGGTGGGATCTGCAGACACATGGGAGGGTGTAAAGCAGGGGTGGGGAACCTTTTTTCTGTCGAGGGCCATTTGGGTATTTTTAAAATCATTCAGGGGCCGTACAAAATTATCAACTTAAAAATGTGCCTGTTCTATTTGGTTAAACATTTAATTAACTCACCCCTAATGTGATGGCTGCAACTGCTTCTCTTTGGTGAGGTGTGTGATGTTAGCTGGTATTGATGATGTTGCTACTGGCAACTGGTTTTCCAGGTTTGCCCCCCTTAATGCAGAGTGATTAGTGCTCCTATCAATGCAGAGTGATTAGTGCTCCCATCAATGCAGAGTGATTAGTGCTCCCATCAATGCAGAGTGATTAGTGCTCCCATCAATGCAGAGTGATTAGTGCCCCCTATCAATGCAGAGTGATGAGTGCCCCCATCAATGCAGAGTTATGAGTGCCCCCATCAATGCAGAGTGATGAGTGCCCCCTATCAATGCAGAGTGATGAGTGCCCCCCATCAATGCAGAGTGATGAGTGCCCCCCATCAATGCAGAGTGATGAGTGCCCCCCATCAATGCAGAGTGATGAGTGCCCCCCATCAATGCAGAGTGATGAGTGCCCCCCATCAATGCAGAGTGATGAGTGCCCCCCATCAATGCAGAGTGATGAGTGCCCCAATCATCGCAGAATGATTAGTGCCCCAATCATCGCAGAATGATAAGTGCCCCAATCATCGCAGAATGATTAGTGCCCCAATCATCGCAGAATGATTAGTGCCCCTCATCAATGCAGAATGATTAGTGCCCCCCATCAATGCAGAATGATTAGTGCCCCCATCAATGCAGAGTGATTAGTGCCCCCCATCAATGCAGAGCGCATGGGGATTAGAGCGCCTCCTGATTACACAAAGAGCAGGGTTCTTCTACTTACCCGGCGCGGGCGCTCTCATACGAAGTCGCGCTTGCAGGACCGACTCCTATGATAGACATCACCACTGTGATGTCTATCATAGGTAGGAGGCGTGACTTTGTATGACAGTGGCCGCGCCGAGTAAGTAGAGGGACCCGCTCTGTGTGTAATCAGGAGGCGGTCCCCCTTCTCCTCCGGAGGCAGCCCAATGGGCCAGATCAGATGGCTTCGGGGGCCCCATACGGCCCTCGGGCCATAGGTTCCCCACCCCTGGTGTAAAGACTAACGATGTATGTGGAATGGGGAAGATGAGAGAGATCTAGAGGAATCGAGAGGGAGTGTAGACTAAAGATGTATGTGGAATGGGGAAGAGGAGATGGATCTGGAGGAATGGGGGAAGACGGACAGCAGAAAAAAAACTCACCTCCAGAGTTCAGGAAGCGTTTCCCGTTGCTGACAGCCGGATATTTCTCTGCCAGGGACCAGTCAGGCCAGCAGAAGCCCTCGGCGGAAAAGACCACCTTGTGGCCAAACTGGTGAAACTTCCAGAGCAGCTCGATGGGGCTCCCGGCCAGGACAACATCATAGCTGTGAAGCAGGAGACCAAAGGGGGAAGATGTGACACACGTTCCATAATTGGGAATTGTTTAATGGGAAACAATCCTTGAAATCCATCATCCTACCTGTCTACAAACATGACAATCAGGTCCTCTTGCTCGTTTACTTTTTCCAGCTCCTCCTTCAGCCATCGGACCTTCTGTCCTCCTCCCACAGTACGGGCCACATCACCTCCTTTCCACTGCTGACCCAGACCCAACGTCTACAGTGGTGACAACATAAAAACATGAACCTAAGGGTGGGGCACCTGGACTTTAAACTAAAACAAAGAGCTAAAAAGACACTTAATCAAAGTACTAAGGATGCATATAGTACGTCCTGTCCAGCTTCTACCCCCCCACACTTGCCAGCTTTTCTCTGCTGTCAAATTGACAGCCGGCAGTTGCTGTGTAAATACAGCAGCTATTCCAGATGCTGCCGTCATTTGCAACATACAAAGTAACATTTAAAAAGATTACCAAATGATTTGAGATCAAACGTTCTACTGAAAGGAAAAGAATCTACAAGTGGCGTAGATGTCAAATGTTCACTAACCGTTTTGACCGTTTGATGCTACAGAAGTCTTCATTAATGGCAACTTTTTTGCTTCTTTCATGACAGGTTCCCTTTTCGGGAGTTCTTGCAGGCAACAAGTGAATCAAGTTATTGAATTTCTGCTACTCCAGCAACTACTCCAATTGTGCTAAACTCAGAATGTTTGTAGTTGTCCTCACTTTTCAAAGGTGTTTGATGGGAGATATTGCTGCACCGCAGTGCCGCAACCACATCCATTACACACGGTTACAGACCGGCTTTATTCCCATCAATGTCTCAGATTCAATGGGCGGTGGTGCCCACCAAACTCGACATGGGGTAGAATTCTGGTGTGCACACCCTCTGTTGCTGCCTTTGCAGCTAATCGGTGAGAGGTTGGGGGGTGTGGGCAGGGGAGACATCAGGGGTCTAATAGCAGAGTGCAGCGGGAGACATTAGGGGTCTAATAGTAGAGGGCAGCGGGAGACATCAGGGGTCTAATAGTAGAGAGCAGCGGGAGACATCAGGGGTCTAATAGTAGAGCGCAGCGGGAGACATCAGGGGTCTAATAGTAGAGCGCAGCGGGAGACATCAGGGGTCTAATAGTAGAGCGCAGCGGGAGACATCAGGGGTCTAACAGCAGAGGGCAGGGGAGACATCAGGGGTCTAATAGCAGAAAGCAGGGGAGACATCAGGGGTCTAATAGCAGCAGAAGGCAGGGGAGACATCAGGGGTCTAATAGCAGCAGAAGGCAGGGGAGACATCAGAGATCTAATAGCAGAGGGTAGCAAAGACATCAAGGGGATAAATGGCAGAGGGCAGGAAGACATCAGGTTCTAACAGACCCTGATGTCTCAGTAAAGAGACATAGTGCCCACCAAACAAGACAGGGGGTGAAATTCCTGTGTGCACACCCCTGGCTGCTGCCTCTGTAGCTAATGGGTAAGACATCAGTGGTAATAGAGGGCAGGTGAGACATCAGGGGTCTAACAGAGGCAGGTGAGACATCAGGGGTCTAACAGAGGCAGGGGAGACATGAGGGGTCTAACAGAGGGCAGGGGAGACATGAGGGGTCTAACAGAGGGCAGGGGAGACATGAGGGGTCTAACAGAGGGCAGGGGAGACATGAGGGGTCTAACAGAGGGCAGGGGAGACATGAGGGGTCTAACAGAGGGCAGGGGAGACATGAGGGGTCTAACAGAGGGCAGGGGAGACATGAGGGGTCTAACAGAGGGCAAGGGAGACATGAGGGGTCTAACAGAGGGCAGGGGAGACATGAGGGGTCTAACAGAGGGCAGGGGAGACATGAGGGGTCTAAAAGCAGAGGGCAGGGGAGACATCAGGGGTCTAAAAGCAGATGACAGGGGAGACATCAGGGGTCTAAAAGCAGATGACAGGGGAGACATCAGGGGATTAAAAGCAGAGGGCAGGGGAGACATCAGGGGTCTAAAAGCAGAGGGCAGGGGAGACATCAGGGGTCTAAAAGCAGAGGGCAGGGGAGACATCAGGGGTCTAAAAGCAGAGGGCAGGGGAGACATCAGGGGTCTAAAAGCAGAGGGCAGGGGAGACATCAGGGGTCTAAAAGCAGAGGGCAGGGGAGACATCAGGGGTCTAAAAGCAGAGGGCAGGGGAGACATCAGGGGTCTAAAAGCAGAGGGCAGGGGAGACATCAGGGGTCTAAAAGCAGAGGGTAGAGAAGGGGGTCTTATGGCAGTGGGTAGGGGAGACATCAGGGGTTTAATAGACCCTGATCGCTCAGTAAAGAGTGCCCACCAAACACGACCTGGGGTGAAATTCCTGTGTGCACACCCATGGCTGCTCTGCCTCTGCAGTTAATGGGTGAGACATCAGGGATCTAATAGCAGACAGTAAAGGAAACATCAGAGGTCTAACAGAACCCGATGTCTCAGTAAGGAGACAGTGCCCAGTCTTCAGGATAACAAAGGACTCTTTCACACTTGAGTTGGTCTCTGAAATGCGACCTGCGGTGTATTGATTTTCAGAGCGCAGCATAGGAGTGGCCATTCGGGAGCCAAAACTTCCACCTCCTGCATGCCTTTTTGTTTTACAGCTGAATGGGGTTTCTGAATAGACATTCTGTGCAGCTACTGTAAGCCTGGCATCTGGTTCACAGTTACAGCACAGCTCCGTTGACCCAAATGAGTCACATACAGCAAATGCAACAGAGGCATGTGCCCAGCCCCCCTCCAGCTGAGGTTAAATTGGGCAGTCACGCCATGGTTTTAACCACCTATTTTTACTGCCCAGCCCCTCCCCTCCCCCGGAGCCTAAGTAATACATAAGGAGCACAAAAGGAAACCGGTCATAAAAGATTTAAAGATGACCGCCTGCAGAGCATGCCAGCTGCCTGGCTGCTTCTGGTTTCCGTTCTTACTGCCTGAACCAGCCTGTGGCCAGTAAATCTGGTCCCAGATCAGGGAATAGGACCTGAAGCCAGGAGGTTCATCATGACATCAGGGCAACTACCACTTTACAGAGCAACTTTTTTTTCCTTTTAATCTAGAGGCATGGTTGCTTTCTGAGGGCACCACAAGTGTAAACAATCCCTTAAAAGTGACCCATGGTGAATCTCTCTTTAGAGGGAATCTTACAGATGGGGAAGAGAGGATATCTCACTTCTTCGTCACCTCTTTTAACTAGAGATGCACCGATCCAACTTTTTTGGAGCCGATACCGATATCTGGCGTTGTGAAATCGACAATACCGATACGGAACCGATCCGGAGCTACACACAAAGCAAGCGGATGCAGTACAGAGCAAAGCCGCTGCTTCATGTGTACGGCTCCTCCATTCACAGGCGGAGTGCATCTGATATCCCTCCGCCTGTGAGCCGGACCTATACAGGAAGTAGCGGCTCCCATCCCATACTACTACTGCACCTAGTAAGGGATGGCTGAGCCGTTACTCAGCAAAAACCGGATCGGCCCGTGGGACGGCTAAATTTTACTGATCTCCGATCCCGCTATTTTGACCGGGTTGGGCCGACAGGCAATCCCTTACGGGGGGGGGGGGGGGGGGAACCGACAGGCCATCCCTTACGGGGGGGGGGGGGGGGGGGAAGGCGCCGACAGGTCATCCCTTACGGGGAGGTCCCGACAGGCCATCCCTTACGGGGGGGGGGGGGGGGGGAGGCGCAGACAGGCCATCCCTTACGGGGGGGGGGGGGGGGGAGGCGCAGACAGGCCATCCCTTACAGCAGCGCTTGCGGGGGAGAGGCACAGACAGGCAGCGCTTGCGGGGGAGAGGCACAGACAGGCAGCGCTTGCGGGGGAGAGGCACAGACAGGCAGCGCTTGCGGGGTGGAGGCAAAGACCGGCAGCGCTTGCGGGGGAGAGGCACAGACCGGCAGCGCTTGCGGGGGAGAGGCACAGACCGGCAGCGCTTGCGGGGGGGAGGCACAGACCGGCAGCGCTTGCGGGGGGGAGGCACAGACCGGCAGCGCTTGCGGGGGGGAGGCACAGACCGGCAGCGCTTGCGGGGGGGGAGGCACAGACCGGCAGCGCTTGCGGGGGGGGAGGCACAGACCGGCAGCGCTTGCGGGGGGGGAGGCACAGACCGGCAGCGCTTGCGGGGGGGGAGGCACAGACCGGCAGCGCTTGCGGGGGGGGAGGCACAGACCGGCAGCGCTTGCGGGGGGGGAGGCACAGACCGGCAGCGCTTGCGGGGGGGGAGGCACAGACCGGCAGCGCTTGCGGGGGGGAGGCACAGACCGGCAGCGCTTGCGGGGGGGAGGCACAGACCGGCAGCGCTTGCGGGGGGGAGGCACAGACCGGCAGCGCTTGCGGGGGGGAGGCACAGACCGGCAGCGCTTGCGGGGGGGAGGCACAGACCGGCAGCGCTTGCGGGGGGGAGGCACAGACCGGCAGCGCTTGCGGGGGGGAGGCACAGACCGGCAGCGCTTGCGGGGGGGGAGGCACAGACCGGCAGCGCTTGCGGGGGGGAGGCACAGACCGGCAGCGCTTGCGGGGGGGGAGGCGCAGACAGGCAGCGCTTATGGGGGGGGAGGCACCGACAGGCAGCGCTGATAGGCATCACTGATTGGCACTAATGAGCAGCTCTGATGGGGCCCTGATTATCAGTGCAGCAGAAGTCCCCACTGAGGAATGCTGCTTTATCAGCTCTCCTCACATGCTGTCAGGATGAGGAGAGAAATGCAGATAACCGGCATTTCCTATTCACACTGTGGCCATCTATGATTGGACACAGCTTATCACATGGTAAAGAGCCTACGCCATAGGTTCTTTACTGTGATCAGTGATGCGCTGCATCCGGGGAATACGGCGCACCACCGATTGCTGTGAGCGGCCCGTTCTGAAGGACGTCATATGAAGTCCAGCCAGAACAGTAAAGCCCCCGCCTGGCCATCATTCTGCTATTAGCGGGGCGGGAAGGTGGTAATCCACGATGAATGGACAGTGTTTGGTTTGATATTTCTTTGCAGAGCTATTGTGAACATCCTTGTTGGGGGAAATACAGCTAAGATGCGTTTTTTTTACTGCCCCCTCAACCACGAGTGTAAACAAGGCCTTAGGGTAATGTATACATTACAGACGGGGGGTCATTCTCTCACCTGCACGGTGTAGTTGAAATGCCGGGCTGTCCTCAGGAATCGGTGAAATCCTTCAGTTTCATCTGTGGCCACCGTGATCACCAGCAGCTTGTCTGAAAAGAAAACACATGATAGAAATACATTGTGAGAAAGGCCACACACATTGTGATCATCATTTCCTCATCCTCTGAAAGGTGCTCCTGGTTAGGTACCAATGGTTACAATGGCATTAGAGATTAGGCAGCAACAAGGAGTTTTACACACATGCGCGGCGGCGTGCAAGTTTGACAAGCCGCCTGTCCGCTTTCCACTCCCACCAATATTACCCGGCAAGAGATGCAGGCATAGAACTCCTCCGCCCCCTTTTTTTTTTTTTTTCATGTGGTTTGGCGCACACAATATTGCGTCACAGGTGGCAATGAATGGAGGTGTTATTAACCTCCCTGGCGGTATGATTGTTTCTGATTTTAGGTGCTGAAAGCGGTACAATTATTTTGCATGTAATTCTTAAGTAAGAGCAGCCCAAACCAACTATTTACCTATGACTTTTTTTACTTTTATTCTTTCTATATAGGATCAAATGTCTCTATGGTCATCTCAGAAGCCACGCCTCCCCCCCCCCACATTTAGAATCACTCCCCCAGGCTCACATTTAACCCCTTGATCACCTATATTGTTAACCCCTTCCCTGCCAGTGTCCTTATTACAGTAACAGTGCATATTTTTAGCACTGATTACTGTAGGAATGTCACGGATCCCCCAAAAAAAAGTGTCAAAAGTTAGGGGTCCGATCTGTCCGCCGCAATGTCACAGTCCTGCTAAAAATCGCAGATCGCCGCCATTACTAGTAAAGAAAAAAAAAAAGACATAAATCTTATTGCGATTTTTTTTACCAAAAATATGTAGAAAACAAATTGGCCTAAAATGTTAAAAAAAAAAAAAAAAAAAATTTGATTTTTAATTTTTTTTTTGGGAATGTTATATAGCAGAATGTGAAAATAGTTTTTTTTTTTTTTTTCGAAATTGTCGCTCTTTTTTTGTTTATAACGCAAAAAAAAAAAAAAAAATTGCACAGGTGATCAAATACCACCAAAAGAAAGCTCTGTTTGTGGGAAAAAAGGACGTAAATTTTATTTGGGTACAGCATTGCACGACCGCGCAATTGTCCGTTAAAGTAACGCAGTGCCGAATCGCAAAATAGGGCCTGGTCATTAAGGGGGGCAAATCGTTCCGGTCTTAAAGTGGTTAAGTACCGAAGTTTGGCGCCATTCCACGAGTGTGCGCAATTTTAAAGCGTGACATGTTAGATCAGGGTTTCTCAACCAGTGTGCCGCGGCACACTGGTGTGCCGCGATGAGTCCCCAGGTGTGCCACAGCAAAATGACCCCAATTTTGGTGCATTTTCTGAAAGCACACCAAAAATGAGGGACATAATAGAAGTCTATAGGAATCGCACATGAAAACCGCGGGTATTCTGCGCTACACCTGCACTGCTGCCAAACTGAAGCAGATGTGCAAGCGGAATACAACATAAAAAAAGAAGTGCAGTTTCCATAGAATAGAGCGGTTGTGTGGATCGTCCCAGGCTCAAGTATCCCATTAATGTAAGTAACAATTCAATTTTTTAGACATTTTTGGCTGGTGTGCCTCGAGATTCTGCCAGATTGTAAAGGGTGCCTTGGTTGAAAAAAGGTTGAAAAAAACTGTGTTAGATGATGAGGTTACGGTAAATAGATACCTTTCACATTATACAAAAAAATTTAGCTAACTAGTGTTTTTTTTTTTTTTTTAAATTCATGAAACCATTTTTTCCCCAAAAAAACGTGATTAAAAAATTGTTGGGCAAATACCATGCGACATAAAAAGTTGCAACGACCGCCATTTTATTCCCTAGGGACTTTGCTAAAAAAAAATATCTAATGTTTGGGGGTTCTGAATAATTTTCTAGCAAAAATAATGATGATTTTTTTTACATGTGAAAGAGGAGAGTGCCAGAATGAGCCCGGTATGGAAGTGGCTAATTAAAAAGTTGAAAATAATAAAATTATATATAAAAAAATATAATTTTTTTTTTTAAAACTTTAATATTCAGTTTTTGTCACCAAAATTTCCAGTCGGTGCACTTTACCTAGAAAAAATGGTGACGTGTTTACACAGACACACACACACAATACATTTGGAGGAGAAAAGCTCCAACGCTAACATTTCCCAGCATATGTTCTCATTTCCTCTCTTCATCCAAATAAGAAGAAGAGAATTCTATGGAAAGGTCTGGACTTCGGCCATCAGGTCTATGTGAGTCGGACTCCGGGGAAATCCAGTAACATCTGCTGTGAGAAGATCTACTTTTCCTGTATCAGCGTTTCTGTAGTTTGGCCGGAGAAGTGTCGTCTCTTGGGGCCGGTTCTACAATTCTACATCATTTGTACAAAGAATGTTCCAAGTGAAAAGAAAACCTCTAATAATACAGAGGATACAGGAACAGATGACACAAGCAGTGGGCTGGCTCTTGGGGGGAGTTATGTGAATGTTAAAATGCCTTATGGGGGGAGGGGGGTGTCAGTCTGGAGGAGTGGGCGTTCCTAGGCAGGCTGAATTTACAAGGTAACAACCACATGTGATACTGAGCCTCCACAGTTGACAGAACTGAAATCCAATGAATGAAAGGGGCAGGGGCGTGCCACGGACAGGGAGGTAAGATCTCAGTATCCCATGCCAACCTGCAAAGTGGGGGGGGGGCGAGACTTCCCAGCCAACCTGCAAAGTGGGGCGGGGGGGGCGAGACTCCCCAGCCAACCTGCAAAGTGGGGCGGGGGGGCGAGACTCTCCAGCCAACCTGCAAAGTGGGCGGAGGGGAGAGATCCCCAGCCAACCTGCAAAGTGGGGCGGGGGGGGCAAAACTCCCCAGCCAACCTGCAGAGTGGGGCGGGGGGGCGAGACTCCCCAGCCAACCTGCAAAGTGGGCGGAGGGGAGAGATCCCCAGTCAACCTGCAAAGTGGGCGGAGGGGAGAGATACCCAGCCAACCTGCAAAGTGGGTGGGGGGGGGGCGAGACTTCCCAGCCAACCTGCAAAATGGGGCGGGGGGGGCGAGACTCCCCAGCCAACCTGCAAAGTGGGGCGGGGGGGCGAGACTCCCCAGCCAACCTGCAAAGTGGGGCGGGGGGGCGAGACTCTCCAGCCAACCTGCAAAGTGGGCGGAGGGGAGAGATCCCCAGCCAACCTGCAAAGTGGGGCGGGGGGGGCAAAACTCCCCAGCCAACCTGCAGAGTGGGGCGGGGGGGCGAGACTCCCCAGCCAACCTGCAAAGTGGGCGGAGGGGAGAGATCCCCAGTCAACCTGCAAAGTGGGCGGAGGGGAGAGATACCCAGCCAACCTGCAAAGTGGGTGGGGGGGGGCGAGACTTCCCAGCCAACCTGCAAAATGGGGCGGGGGGGGCGAGACTCCCCAGCCAACCTGCAAAGTGGGGCGGGGGGGCGAGACTCCCCAGCCAACCTGCAAAGTGGGGCGGGGGGGCGAGACTCCCCAGCCAACCTGCAAAGTGGGGCGGGGGGGCGAGACTCTCCAGCCAACCTGCAAAGTGGGCGGAGGGGAGAGATCCCCAGCCAACCTGCAAAGTGGGGCGGGGGGGCGAGACTCCCCAGCAAACCTGCAAAGTGGGCGGAGGGGAGAGATCCCCAGCCAACCTGCAAAGTGGGCAGGGGGGGTGAGAATCCCCAGCCAACCTGCAAAGTGGGCGGTGGGGCGAGACTCCCCAGTAAACCTGCAAAATGGGCGGGGGGGGTTAGACTCCCCAGACAACCTGCAAAGTGGGCGGGGGGGCGAGACTCCCCAGCAAACCTGCAAAATGGGCGGGGGGGGTGAGACTCCCCAGCCAACCTGCAAAGTGGGTGGGGGGGTTAGACTCCCCAGACAACCTGCAAAGTGGGCGGGGGGGCGAGACTCCCCAGCAAACCTGCAAAATGGGCGGGGGGGTGAGACTCCCCAGCCAACCTGCAAAGTGGGCGGGGGGAAGAGACTCCCCAGCCAACCTGCAAAGTGGGCGGGGGGAAGAGACTCCCCAGCAAACCTGCAAAGGATTTTAACTTGTAAGCAGCAAGTGTCAGAAATAGGCCTGGTCCAGAAGTGGTTAAAAGAAGAGAGACCTAATGGCCAATGTCCAGACCTTTCCACGGAACTATGTGAGTCGGACTCCGGGGAAATCCAGTAACATCTGCTGTGAGAAGATCTACTTTTCCTGTATCAGCGTTTCTGTAGTTTGGCCGGAGAAGTGTCGTCTCTTGGGGCCGGTTCTACAATTCTACAACATTTGTACAAAAAGAGTTCCAAGTGAAAAGAAAACCTCTAATAATACAGAGGATGCAGGAACAGATGACAAGCTATTAGTTATGTAAATGTTAAAATCCCTTGATTTGGGAGGGGGAGGGGGGTGTCAGTCTGGAGGAGTGGGTGTTCCTAGGCAGGCTGAATTTGCAAGGTAACACCCACATGTGATGCTGAGCCTCCACAGTTGACAGAACTGAAATCCAATGAATGAAAGGGGCAGGGGCGGGCCAGGGACAGTGAGGTTAGAGATCTTTGGATCCCAGTATCCCATGCCAATCTGCAAATCGGGTGGGGGAACTCTCCATTCCAATCCGCAAAGTGGGCGGGACTCCCCATGCCAATCCACAAAGTGGGCGGGGGCGGGACTCCCAATGCCAACCCGCAAAGTGGGCGGGCGGGACTCCCCATGCCAACCCGCAAAGTGGGCGGGCGGGACTCCCCATGCCAACCCGCAAAGTGGGCGGGGCTCCCCATGCCAATCTGCCAAGTGGGCGGGGCGGGACTCCCCAGCCAATCTGCCAAGTGGGCGGGGGTGGGACTCTCCAGCCAATCTGCCAAGTGGGCGGGGAAGGGACTCTCCAGCCAATCTGCCAAGTGGGCGGGGGTGGGACTCTCCAGCCAATCTGCCAAGTGGGCGGGGGTGGGACTCTCCAGCCAATCTGCCAAGTGGGCGGGGGTGGGACTCTCCAGCCAATCTGCCAAGTGGGCAGGGGCGGGACTCCCCAGCCAATCTGCAAAATTAAAGTTAAAATAAAGGTTACACCCATCACCCCCACATACACACAAATGTAAAAACACGCATCGGAGGCGTCTGCATACAAACGCCAGAGAGAGCGCAATAATTATGCAGCCATCGCCACTGTTAAATCAAAACTGATGAGCTGTAAATGTTTTTCAAGCCATCAAATTTTTGTCAGCGGTTTACGGGAGCGTGCGTTTTTTCAGGCATGACATGTTTCATATCAATTTACTTGGTGCAACCTCATCTTTAATATTTCAAAAAAAAAAAAAAAAAAAGTCATGTATTGAGTTTACATGCACTAACATTAAAGAAGAGTTATAAAGCGCCACCCACACTGTAGATCGCAAATGCTCTGTATCACAGATAAATGAAGTTACAAACTAGATCCCAATACTTACGCGTTTCAGCCCAGACTATGCCTAAGACCCAGACTGGGCTAAAACACACAGGAACTCATTTGTAACTTTTTTATCCATGACACAATAAAGAGCATTTGCGATCTACATTGCAGGTGGCGCTTCATGCCTCTACATTGGAAGACTGGCCGATAGAAGCCGACAGCGGGCACCACGATCCTGGACGGAGCCCTTTTTTTACCTGGGTTGAGCAGCGGTGAGTTTTTCTTATACATGAACAATAACAAAGAATTTCAGCCTAAATCTAACTAGTCTAACACCTATGCTGACTAACCTTTAAATAAAAAGATTTATATACTTACCTATTTTCAGCCTGCTCCAGTCCAGTCACGCTGAAGATTCAGCTCCCAGCAGCCGCTGCAGGGGAGAAGGAGGAGCAAACAACAACAGCTGGTACAAGGGAGCCTTTGGGTGGCGTCACCGCTCCCTGGCATTCCCCATCAGGAATGGAGGCATTATGTTTTAGGTACCAGGTCAGCACTTTATTATTTGTTGATTCCCCAGCAGTTGTTGATCGCTCCCCCTCTTCCCTGCAGCTGCCCCAGGGTGGGATCACACAACTTAACTGGAGCAGGCTGAAAATAGGCAAGTACAGCGGTTCAAAAAAAATATGGAAACACTACACGATTTGCAGGTGTGAAAGTGACGACACGTTTTGTAGTAAAAGTGGGAGGTGATGTACTATAATTTTGCTTCCGCTGTGTGATGAGATGCTGAGCTAACAGGTGGGAAGCCTCACTTTCATCATTCCCTGCATGGTGCTGCTAGTAATAAGAAGTCATGCCAGAACTTACTGAGCTTCAAAGAGGAAAATTGTTGGTGCCCGCTTACCTGGTGCCTCTGTAACTGAAGCCAATTTATTTGCGTGTCGCGAGGTACCGCATCAAAAGGTTAGGACGGCATATACAGTTTACGGGAAAACAAAGTCTATCGGCGTCGTGGACTATCAATGGAAGACTGTAATATGGTCCGATGAATCGAGCTTCACACTGTACCCAACAACTGGACGTGTTTACCTGTGGCGAACCCCGTCCCAATCTTACCACCAGGACTGTCTTGTGCCAACGGTAAAGCATGGTGGTGGCACATTCATGGTTTGGGCAGCCATATCTTGGTATTCTGCAGGCCCCTTTGCCCCTAGTCTCTGCCAGTTGACTATGTACACATTTTGGCCGATCATGTGCACCCCATGATACAGATATGGTTTCCCGAAGACAGCGCCATTTACCAAGACCATAATGCTCAGATACACACAGCTGATGTTGTCAAATTGTGGTTTGACGAAGTCTTGCACCTTCCCTTCGGCACCGCAGTCACCGGACCTCAATATCATAGAGCCACTTTTGGAGAACAAAGGTTCTGGCTTGTTTTCCCCCTCTGGAATCTCTGCGAGAACTGGAACAATTTCTACATGGAGAGGTATTAGATTCCATTATCCACCATCCAAGACTTATATCGGTCAATTACCAAAATAAATAAGGCCGTCTTGGACGCCAAAGGCAGACCAACACCATATCAGGTTGGGATCACATGACTGCACCGGAGCAGATTAAAAATAGACAAGTTCAGCGGTAACAAAAATATGGTGCCGATGCCTCTGTAACTGAAGCCAATTTATTTGCGTGTCACAAGGCACAGTATCAAATGTTATGACGGCATAAAAAGTTTCCGGGAAAACAACATCTATCGTCGCCATGGACTATCAATCGATGGAAAACTAATATGGTCCGATTAATCTAGCTTCACACTGTCCCCAACAACTGGCAAAACCCGTCCCAAGCTAACCACCAGGACTGCCTTGTACCAACAGTAAAGCATGGTGGTGGCACATTCATGGTTTGGGCGGCCATATCTTGGTATTCTGCAGGCCCCATCGTGACCTTAAAAAAGGTAGAGTCTCTGCCAGTTGACTATGTACACATTTTGGCCAATCATGTGCACCCCATGGTACAGACATGGTTTCCCGAAGACAGTGCCATTTACCAAGAACATAATGCTCCGATTCACACAGCTGGTGTTGTCAAATTGTGGTTTGACGAAGTCTTGCACCTTCCCTAGGCGCCGCAGTCGCCGGACCTCAAAATCCTAGAGCCACTATCGTCAATTTTGGAGAACAAAGGTTTCGGTTTGTTTCCGCCTCTGGAATCTCTGCGAGAACTGGAACATTTTTACATGGTATCAGATTCCATTATCCACCATCCAAGACTTATATCTGTCAATTACCAGGATAATTAAGGCTGTCTTGGATGCCAAAGGAGGTCCAACACCATATTAGGTATAAATTTTGTTCTTTTACTTGGTGTTTCTCGGATTTTGTCCAACCCCTGAATGCGTATTGGGAAAGACAAGAGGGAAGACGATAATGCTCCTATTCACACTGCTAGTGTTGTCAAGTCGTGGTTTGACGAGCATGCAGACTAAGTCTTTCACCTTCCCTGAGCACGGCAGTAGCCAGACCTCAATATCATAGAGCCACTATGGTCAATTTTGGGGAACAAGGCTCCGGCTCGTTTTCCACCTCCGGCATCTCTGGGAGAACTGGAACGATTTTTGCATGAAGAAAGGTATCAGATTTCATTATCCACCATCCAAGACTTATATCCGTCAATTCCCAGAAGTATGAAGGCCGTTTTGGACGGCAAGGCAGTCCAACACCACATTAGGTAACGATTTTGTTCCTTTACCTGGGGTTTCCATAATTTTGCCCAACCCCTGTATATGCATCTTTTTAGCCAGCCTAGGCGTTAAGAGGGGGAGGGAAGATTTTTAAGACTAGTTAGGTGTAAGCTGGAATTCCAATTCACCTTGAGTGTATTTTTGTACTGCAAATATAGGTTTGACGAACACGTGCTTCAATATCATGTGACCTAAAATTACCATTACCACCATTGTATTCTCCAGATTTTACTAATCTTCGGGCCTAAAATGTGCAGTTATAAGGCGGTAGGTTGGCAGGCTCCCGCGACTCGCCGTACCTGTAGAGCAAATCCCAGGAGCGCTCCTGGGGGCACGCGCCCACTCGCCAGCGGGGAAGCCGATCCTCGGAGCTGGCGCCCGCGATTGTCGCTGGGCACCTGTGACCGCTCCCCATGGAGAGAGAACGGCGGTCTCCTGTTGTAGACACAACAGACCGTTGTTCTCTCTGAAATCAATGCAGGGCTCACGTGTTTTTCCTATTTAGGAACACGTATTGATTTCACAAGCCCTTCCCCCACACCATTAGAAAACACCCCCTAGGCTCACACTTAACCCTTTGATCGCCCCTCGGTTAAACCCCTTCCCTGCCAGTGTCAGTATTACAGTAACAGTGCATATTTTTAGCACTGATTACTGTAGTACTGTCACTGGTAACCCCAAAAAGTATCAAAAATGTCAGTTAGGGGTCCAATCTGTCACTTAGTGTCAGATGTGTCCGCCGCAATGTTGCAGTCCCGCAAAAAAAAAAAAAAAAAAAAAAAAAAAAAAAAAAAAAAAAAAAAATCGCTGATCGCCGCCATTACTAGTAAAAAATGTTTTTTTTTTTTTTTAAAAAAAATCACTAAATCTTTCCCCTAGTTTTTAGATGCGATAACTTTTGCGCAAACCAATCAATATACGCTAATTAAGATATTTTAACCAAAAATATGTAGCAGAATACATATTTTTAGCACTGATTACTGTAGTAATGTCACTTGGTTCCCCCAAAAGTGTAAAAATTGTCAGTTAGGGGTCCAATCTGTCCGCCGCAATGTCGCAGTCCAGCTAAAAATCGCTGTTCATCACCATTACTAGTAAAATAAAAATAAATAAAAATGACAAATCTTTCCCCTAGTTTGTGGACGCGATAATTTTTGCGCAAACCAACCAAAATATGCTTATTGGGATTTTTTTTTTATACCAAAAACATGCAGCAGAATACAAATTGGCCTAAAATGATGAAAAAATTTGATTTTAACATTTTTTTTTATTATTAGGAATGTTATATAGCAGAAAGTGAAAAATATATATTTTTCTTTCCAGAATTGTCGCTGTTTTTTTGTTTATAGCGCAAAAAAAAAAAAAAAATTGCAGAGGTGATCAAATACCACCAAAAGAAAGCTCTATTTGTGGGAAAAAAGACATCAATTTTATTTGGGTACAGCGTCGCAAGACCGCGCAATTGTTTGTTAAAGTAACGCAGTGCCTGATCGTAAAATAGGGCCTGGTCATTAAGCAGGAAAATCTTCCGGTCTTAAAAGTGGTTAAAGTAACGCAGTGCCGAATTGCAAAAAAAAAATGGCCTGGTCATTAAAGGGGAAAAATCTTCCGGTCCAGAAGTGGTTAACGTGTACAAAAAAAAAATAGATTAAAAAAACGGCTACGATAGCAAAAGGGGTAAAAAGTGTTAGACGGGGGGAAGGTGACAAGGTACACATGTGGCAGTAAATTTCGACTTGAACAGAAACTTATGACTGAACCTGGAAAGACTGTATTGCATGAGTCCTCGAAAGGAACCAAGCCCAGCTATAAAATGCTCCTTCAGCCGCAGAAATAAGACTCTCCATTAATAAAACTGAGCTCATTACATGCTCCTCACTGTGGAATCACAAGAATCCTCTATATTAAAGCCCTGCCGTCCCAGAATCCTTCGCTCCCGGCCACTAGGGTATTAAAGATAAACAAGGCAATACTTAGCGGAGACAAAGAACGTCTTATTCTCCTCTCTCGAATTTCATAGATCCAATAACTGCTCAGGGGGGGAGAAGGAGGTCCGAGGGCGTTCAAGTTGAACGGGAGGAAAGAAGAGGAACGCGAAAGGGGGGGAAGAAATTGGATGAATACTACACAGAGGGGACATTTAAAACCTAAATACTTGGACTCTGAATGAAGAACTGTATCTTGAGACACTCGAGTGAGCAAAACTTAGGATGTCCCGCAAAGCTGAATAAATAAAATGCCTCGGAGCTTAAACCTTTAAGCGTACAATCCACCACTTGAAAAGAAAAATGTAGTAAATGCACCAAAAATGATGTAATAAAAAAAATGGGCATTTATTCAATTTTAGCATTGAGGCCTGAAGAGCATTGCAACTATATTAGGTGTTGTGGGTGCAACTCACAGGCTCCTGCAGTGTTATGGGTCTGGAGGAAGTTCTAGTTGGACTACAAGCACCATGACAGCAACCCTCTGCTGTGGTGGAAGATGGAAGTTGTAGTATTTTTATTAAACATTTTTTTTTTCCAGATTTGGATAGAGTAAGGAGATTAGGAGACTTCTAAAATGAAGAAAACTTGGATCTCTTCACAACTAAGGGCTTGTTTACAGTTGCAGCAGCCCTTGCCAAACCTCTGAAAAAGCTATACACCCTGAAATGGAGGAGGAGGCCATTCCCCCAAAATGCCAACAATGGCTAGCCTGAGGAAGGAGGAGGACCCTTTCCCCCCAAACTACTGTAATTGTTAGCCCTGAAGCGTCTCTTTCCCCACCAAAATTCCAACAACTGTTAGCTTGAAGAATTGGGGACCCTTCCACCCCAAAACTCCAACAATTCTTAGCTCGAGGATGGGGGTCCTTCCGTTAAAATTCCAACAATTGTTAGCTTGGAAAAGGGAGGTCCTTCTACCCAAAATTCCAATTATTAGCCTGAAGAAGGCCCTTCCACCAAATCTCCAACAACTGTTAGCTTGAAGAATTGGGGACCCTTCCACCCCAAAACTGCAACAAATTGTTAGCCTGAAGATGAGGGCCCTTCTTTTAAAATTCCAACAATGGTTAGCTTGAAAAAGGGGGGGGTCCTTCTACCCAAAACTCCAATTGTTAGCCTGAAGAATGCCCTTCCACCAAATCTCTAACAACTGTTAGCTCTAAGGAAAGAGGGGGCAATTCCCCCATGAAGTTCCAAGAATTGTTAGCCTGAAGAATGGGGAAAGGCCATTCTACCTGAATCTCCAACAATTATTAGCCCTGAAGAAGGGTAAAGCCTCGTACACACGCGTCGAAAATCGGCAGGGAATTTTCATCCGATCTTCGGCTTCTTAGTATGATGCTTCCGACAACCGACTTCAACTTTTCGGCCGAAAAAAATCTGGTGTGCAGGCCGATTTTCGTGCAGTCAGTACAGATTTCGACAAGGAGAAATCTAATGAGCAAGACTGGGCATGCTCAGTGAAGAAAGAACACAAAGAAAACAAACCAACACATGACATCACTTCTGAAGTAGAATTTTGTTGGGCGAAAAAATGTGTGCGCAGTCTAGGCACATTCCAACCAACAAAACACCACTCTGGACAAAAGACAGGCGATCGGTCGGCCGATAATCATTGCGTGTGTACTAGGCTTAAGGCTCTTCCCCTAAAAAGCCAACAATTATTAGCACTGAAGAAGAAAGAGGCCCTTCCCTCCAAAATGCCAACAATGGTTAGACTCGAAGAAGGAGACCCTTACCCCCGAAACGCTAACAACTGTTTTTGTGATGAAGGGGGGGGGAATCCTTCCCTTACAAAACTCCAAGAACTGTTAGCCCTAAAGAAGGTGGAGGCCCTCCTCCTAAAACCCCCAACAATTGTTAGCCCTGAAGGAGGGGTCCTTCCCAAAAATAAAAAGTCAACAGCTGTTATTGCTGAAAAAGAGGGTGGGGGGCATTTCCTCTGAACCGCCAACAACTGTTAGCTTTAAAAATAGGGGCATTCCCCCAAAAATCATTGGTTGCATTTTATTCAATAAACTTTCTAAATCAAAATTCCAGCTTCTTAATGGTTTTGTAAACTAAATGTCATTCTGCTGGGATTTACACCTACGTAAACGTCTTGTTAGCGTGAAGAATGGGAGCCCTTCCCTCTGAAACTCCAATAATTGATAGTATAAAGAATAGGGGCTTTTTCCCCCAAAACCACAACAATTGTTACCCCGAAGGCAGCGGTTCTTTTTCCAAAATTACAACAATGGTTAGCTTAAAGAAGACCCTTCCTCCAAAACGCCAACAACTTTCAGCCCTAAAGAAGAAGGCAATTCATCCATGAAGCTCCAACAATTGTTAGCCTGAAAAATGGGGAAGGGCTCTTTCCCCTGAATCTCCAACAATTATAAGCCTTGAAGAAGGGGGGGGGGGTCTTCTCCTAAAAAGACACCAATTGTTAACACTGAAGAAAGAGGCCCTTCCCCCCAAAATGCCAACAATGGTTAGACCTGAAGGAGGAGGCCCCCAAAACTAGGGGAACAATTCCCTCGCAAAACTCCCAACAATTGGTAGCCCTGAAGGAGGAGGCCCTTTCCCCAAAACTACAAAAATTGTTAGCCCTAAATAAAGGTGGAGGCCCCTCCCCAAAAAACCCAGAAATTCTAGCCCTAAAGAAGGCAGAGGCCCTCCCCAAACCCCAACAAATGTTAGCCCTGGCTGGTCCTTCCCGAAAAAAACAACTATTTTTTGTGAAGACGATGGAGGACCTTTCCCCAAAACCTCCGATTGTTAGAATTGAAAGCGGCGAGCCCTTCCCCACAAATTTGTTGGCTGTATTTTATTCAATGCATTTTCCAGATCAAATTCCATCTCCTTTGGCAAACTAAATGTCATTCCACTGAGGTTTACATCTACTTTAACGTCTTGTTTTCTTTTCTCGGCTTCGCATAAACAGTCCTCTAATCCTGGAGTATCAAACGATCAGAGACATTCAGACTAGAACGGCCTTTTACAATCTGGATTTTCAGCTTCTGTAAACCATCAGACGAGTGAAATGGAAAATATCAGAAATGAAGAATGATTATTCGGAAAAAAAAGCAACACAAACAGAAGCGGATATGCAGAACGCGGCCCTTTTGTTTGGCTGCGGGATGACGTTGATGGGAGACAGAAGCGAGGACTCTGGGACACAACAGACGGAGAACATCAGAGGGAGAAGAAGGTGGTGGACGGGGAGAACGTTTACAAGGAAGGAGGTTGATGAATGTAACAGCTGGACAGGATGCCGGGGGTGACAACATTCTGGAATTCCTCCAGGGAACCTTCTGGGGAAAAGAAAAGTTTCCATGAGAGGAGTGGAGGATCTGACCGCAGACTCCTGAGAAGATTTTCCCCGACCACTCCGCTCCATCTTTCTACAACTCATACACTGAATGAAATTACTTTTCTCCAGAACGCAGCACATTCCAATCCCCAACCACCACTCAGGAATGATGGCTGCAGGCACAGCGAGCTTTTCTTTACAATGAGAATTCAGAATTTCAGACATTCTCCGAAAAAGACGAGACAAGGCCCCTTCCAAATTATCATAACCTGCTCCGACTAACAGGTAGCTGCGGCTCAGGTCAGGTGCCCCCATACCAAGCTGCAAAAGCAAAACCACTGCACAGGTTTGTACCAATCGCTCAGTGTCCACCGCTCCTCTCTGTCAAGCCTTCCACTGGCTTCCGCTCACCCAACGTATTAAATTCAAAATACTAACAACATCTTACAAAGCCATCCCAACTACATCACTAGCCTTGTCTCAAAATACCAACCTAATCGCTCTCTTCGTTCCTCTCAAAACCTCCTGCTCTCTCCATCGCCATCGTCCCCCTCCTCCCATGCTCGCCTCCAGGACTTTTCCAGAGCCTCTCCAATCCTATGGAACTCCTTACCCTTATCTGTCTGATCATCTCCTACTCCATTAGCTTATAGGCGATCTCTGAGAACCCTCCTTTTCAGAGAAGCCTATCCTACCCACACCTAACAACTCTACCTCCATATTCTCCATCTGCCCACCCCCCTTGGTTACTGCCTTTTGTTTCACTTGACCCTCCCTTCTAGATTGTAAGCTCTAACGAGCAGGGCCCTCTGATTCCTCCTGTATTGAATTGTACTGTAACTATTGTCTTCCCTCACATTGTAAAGCGATGCGCAAACTGTTGGCGCTATATAAATCCTGTATAATAATACAGTAGTGTAGTGGTTAGCGCTTTCACCTAGCATTAAAAAGGTCGCTGGTTTGATTCTCAACCACGACACTACCTGCCTGGAGTTTGTATGTTCTCCCCTGTGCGGGTTATCTCCGGGAACTCCGGTTTCCTCCCACACTCCAAAGACATGCTGGTAGGTTAATCCTGTCTAAATTGGCCCCGGTATGTGTATGTATGAATGTGAGTTAGGGACCTTAGATTGTAAGCTCCTTGAGGGCAGGGACTGATGCGAATGTACAATGTATATGTAAAGCACTGCGGAAATTGACAGCGCTATACAAGTACTAAATTTTGAACTAAAAAAATTTTGTATCACTTTTAAGGCCCCTTTCACACCTGGTCGTGCGATTTTACTGCGAATTTGACTGGATTTGAAGCAATGCCTATGTCTTTGGACCTCAAGATGCATTAAAAATCAGCCCAAAGTAGTGCAGGGACAACTTTGAAGCGACATGAAGTCGTACAGATATGAACGGTACTCATTGGAAATCATGGATTATGACTTGTCGTGTGACTTTGCAGTTCCAAAATGCAGGGGCAAGTCGCCCAAGTGTGAAAGGGGCCTAAAAGGATCAGGCAGGGAGCTGCCCAGGATCTCGGGTGGCTCAATAAAGTAAAGACACCGCTGAACACAGCAGAGGTCGCAGGTTCAGACTCAGGTCCTGACATAGGGACAGAAAGTCCTCAGTGTGGAGGACATCCATCCATAGAGCAATCAGAAGGCTGTGGATTGAAGGGTGAAACAAGGCTCTGGAGCAGAGGTCCTCAAGCTATGGCCCTCCAGTTGTTAAGGAACTACAATTCCCATCATGCCTGTGAATGTCAGTTTTACAATGCCTCATGGGATGTGTAGTTCCGCAACAGCTGGAGGGCCGGAGTTTGAGGATCCCTGGTTTGGAGTCTGCGGATCACAAGGCTGGATTAAAAGACTTCCAAAGACTCTGCCAACTCCTGATTTCCCCTCCTTCTGTTTACTCCCACCTATCATTCCTAATTCTTGTTCCATAAACCTTTCCCCACCCCTGTAATTTCCCATCCCCCTCCCTACCCACTATTCACTTATGGTTTGAATTCTGTAATGCCTCTCCTATTGGATTCATTGTACCCTTAGGCCTCATGCACACGGGACATTTATACAGCGGCTGTGTCAGACGTTTTTTTCCACAGCCAGTAAACTCCCCAGCATGTCCTATGTCTCCCCGGTACGTCCTCCTATGTCTCCCCGGTACGTCCTCCTATGTCTCCCCGGTACGTCCTCCTATGTCTCCCCGGTACGTCCTCCTATGTCTCCCCGGTACGTCCTCCTATGTCTCCCCGGTACGTCCTCCTATGTCTCCCCGGCACGTCCTCCTATGTCTCCCCGGCGTGTCCTCCTATGTCTCCCCGGCGTGTCCTCCTATGTCTCCCCGGCGTGTCCTCCTATGTCTCCCCGGCGTGTCCTCCTATGTCTCCCCGGCGTGTCCTCCTATGTCTCCCCGGCGTGTCCTCCTATGTCTCCCCAGAATGTCCTCCTATGTCTCCCCAGCATGTCCTCCTATGTCTCCCCAGCATGTCCTCCTATGTCTCCCCAGCATGTCCTCCTATGTCTCCCCAGCATGTCCTCCTATGTCTCCCCAGCATGTTCTCCTATGTCTCCCCAGCATGTCCTCCTATGTCTCCCCAGTATGTTCTCCTATGTGTCCATCCACACACAGGCTGTTATCAGCAGTTTTTGGCAGGGGGCGTTTTCTGGCTGGAAAAAAAAAAAAGAAAAAAAAAAAAACTAGTGGAGTTTAACCACTTCTGTACCCGAAGATTTTCCCCTTAATGACTAGGCCATATTTTGCGATTTGGCACTGCATTACTTTAACAGACAATTGCGTGGTCATGCGATGCTGTACCAAAATAAAATTGACGTCCTTTTTTTCCCACGAAAAGAGCTTTCTTTTGGTGGTATTTGATCACCTGTGCGATTTTTATTTTTTGCGCTATAAACAAAAAAATAGCGACAATTCTGAAAAAAAAAAAAAAAACAACATTTTTCACATTCTGCTATATAACATTCCCCCAAAAAAATGTAAAAATCAAAATGTTAAAATTTTAGGCCAATTTGTTTTCTGCTACATATTTTGCTAAAAAAAATTAAAATAAAAAATAAGCGTATTTTGATTGGATTGCGCAAAAGTTATTGCGTTTACTAACTACGGGAAAGATTTATGTCATTTTTAGGGCTCTTTCACACGGACTTCCGCATGTCCGTAAAAAGTCTATGGGATTGCGGATGACCATCCGCTGACATCCGATTTTCGTCCTTTCAGCTCTGTTCCGTTTTTTTGGAACAGAACGGAACAGAACCCTATCTTTGTTCCGTTTAAAAAACGGAACGGACGCAAAATTGGATGTCAGCGGTGTCATCCGCTGACATCCGCAATGCCCATAGACTTACATTATGTCCGTATATCATCCGAAAAACGGATGGGATGATATGCGGACATACGGACCGGTTGACACAAGTGTCATCCGTGTCCGTGAAAAAAAAAAAAAAAAAGTGCCGGAGCGGATTGCAATATGGTCCGCTCCGTGTGAAAGAGCCCTTATTGTTTTTTTTTTAACTAGTAATGGCAGCGATCTGCGATTTTTTTTTGCGGGATTGCGGCGGACAGATTGGACCCCTGACCGACATTTTTGGGGGTACCAGTGACATTACTACAGTAATCAGTGCTATAAATATGCACTGTCACTGTAAAAATGACACACTGGCAGGGAAGTGGTTAACTTTATTGGTGATCAGTGGGTTAAATGTATCCCTAGGGGCGTGATTCTAACTGTGGGGGGGCGTGGCTTGTGATGTAACCACAGAGACATACGATCCTACATAGCAGGATCGTATAGTCTCTGTACTTACATCAGGGAGAATGACAGGCGGCTTTGTTTACATCAGCCGCCTGCCTTTCTCCCTCTCCTGCGGGAGATCGCGAGGGGTCGGCGGACATCGGAGCCGCCGGTCACACGCGCGGGGATCCCTGTGAACGGGCGGGGGGCAGGAGCGCCCTCGCCCCCTACAGGCTCCTGGGAGAGCGACGTAGCCCTACGTCGGTTTGCCCAGGAGCGGCTGACTGCCGCAGTAAATAGTCGTGCGGCGGTCGGCAAGTGGTTAAGAGTGTAAAACCTTCCGGAGCTGAAGTGGTTATTATTGTACTTTACAAATTTTCAATAAAGAACAATATTAAAAAAAAAAAAAAAAAAGAAAAAGACTCAAGAAAGAAGTTGGCGTGTAGCTGAGCTGGGTATGGGCTGAGTTTACACATTGAAGGTTTACACAATGTTCTGCAAACATCCAAGACACACACAGCTGTTGTAGGAGGAAGTCACTTCTAGTTTATAGATTCCCCAGGCTAAGAGACATAATTACTGCAGGAACAATCACACAATCCTAACGGTTTATTACCTCCTCCCCCCCATCCTGGGGTCTCCCTCTGTCCCTGCTAAGACCACCCACATAGCTGCCTGCATACCTTTGTGTCACCTGCAATAACAACTACATGATCTGTTGCAACCCTCCCCTACAAGGAACTCCCCAGCACACCCTCAACTTACAAGAATGCCTCAAGGAAGAGGAAGTGAGAAGAGCTAACTCTGTTCCTGCATGGCGACAGAATAAAGTGGACTTGTCATCAGAGGTCATCTTTAGGCTTGGTTCACCTTAGCTGCGGCTCACTGCGGAGGGTCCGCTGTGTCACTGTTCACCGATTCAGGTGCATTCGCACCAGATTCAGAGCCAAAGACGCACAGGACCCTTTCCAAATGCGGACTGCGGCCGCCCCGGAGCTGTGTGACCCCGCTCCATCGAGAGGCGGGCACACTCCCCTGTCATGTGAATTGGAATGCGGGGAATCCTACATCTAATTCGCATAAGTGTGTGGCGGCCTAAAGCGGATCTTCGCTGCATCGGAGCACCACAATCCATAAACATTATTTAATTAATTTTTAATATTCAAAGCAAACTCCCCCCATCCATGTCTTCATGCTTTAGCTTTAGATGTTGCGGAATTACAAGTCCCATGAGGCCTTGTAAAAAACTCTGACATTCGCAGACATGATGGGAATTGTAGTTCCTGAACAACTGGAGGGCCATAGTTTGAAGACCCATGCTTTAGAGCATGGGTGTCCAACGTGTGGCCCTCCAGCTGTTGCGGAACTAAAAGTCCCATGAGTCCCATTTCAAGCCTAGCCCCTTGAGGCATTGCAAGGCTAACAGTTGTAAACGTGGCTCCCAAAGGCAGCGGCATAATGGGACTTGTAGTTTTGCAACAGCTGGAGGGCCGCAGGTTGCACACCTATGCTTTAGAGCAGGGATTCCCAAACTACAGCCCTGCAGCTGTTGTGGAACTACACATCCCATGAGGCATTGTAAAACTCTGACATTCACAGACATGACTAGGCATGATGGGAATTGCAGTTCCTGAACAGCTGGAGGGCCGTAGTTTGGGAATCCCTGCTTTAGAGAAATCACTTTGAAAATCCCCCCCCCCTGGCATTTCCGGCTGCGGCCATCTTGAGTAAGGGCAGGTGGGTCAGTTCGATTTTACTTCCTGGAATCCCATCCGCCCTTAGCTCAGGCATGCATGCAGGCAGGAGAGCGTGGTTATCTGAGAAAACCTCTCCTCCCCTCCTGAAGACTTATGGGATGTATGATGACATCATTGGCCTAGGCAAGAAACCAGGACGTAACTGAAGAAATGTAAAAAAAATAAAGTTTAAAACAAGTAAATATTTTTTTTCTCCCCCCCCCCTTTTTTTATTCTATTATAAAAGAAGGATTATGTATTTTCATGTCCCCGAGTTGACCCGTGGCTTTACATAGTTCACTCTTTGAAATGACACCCCGATAGGTACTCGGGCTATTCTCTTTTTTTTTCTGTGCGTGTTTGTATTGCGTTTACAATTGTAAGGTTCTTTCATGTTTTAGGCTACGTTCACATGTGGGCGTAGCAGATCAGGGCAGAATCACCGCGATTCTGCCCGCGATTCGGAAATCATTGCAAATCACAGGACGCAAGTGCGATGCCCGTGATTTGCAATGGCGCCCCAAACGCTGTGCGATGTTGCCGCAATTTCCGCCTGCCGAATCGCGGTAACATCGCGCAAACAGAATCGCGGGACGCATGACGCTACCGGGGCAGGGCGCTCTGGTGCCGGGAAACCACTGACTCAGAAGCCCCCAAATCCCTGAGCCGGGCCGCCACCTCCCTCGTCCTGCTCCAGCAATACCCCAGCGGAGGGCAGCAGCGGTAAAGACAGGCCCGCCAGCGATCCCCTATGCTATCCCGATGGCATGGACACCATCTCCGCTCCCAGTGCCTGCTCTCCATCCCTTCCCTCCTCCACCTTCTGTGGCCGACCTCTGCCACGCAACCGGAGCAGGGCGCTCTGGTGCTGGGAAACCACTGACTCAGAAGCCCCCAAATCCCTAAGTCGGGCCGCCACCTTACTTGTCCTGCTCCAGCAATATCCCGGAGGAGGGCACCAGCAGCAGTGGTAAAGACAGGCCACCAGTGATCCCCTAGCTTGCCTGCACTCTGCTGGCCGCTCACTCCTTCCGCTGTTTCAGTTGCTGCCGCGCCACGTCGCTCTCTTCCTGCTCTATTCAAGGGTCATCTTCATCCCTGGTGCCATAATTGCATTCCCCAAGATGATGGCAGTGCCCTGAGGCCTGCCCCATAATGGCAACTGAAGCAACTGTCACTGACAAAAGCCCAGGTGCCAGGACACAATTTACAGACGCCGTGGCGACCTGAGATTTTTCGGGCGTAGATTTGTGTGTATCACTGAGTTATCACTGATTGCTGTATTGGTGTCACTAGCGATGCCAGTGTCAGTTATTGTCCCTCCCAGCCAGTGTTCGTTAGTGCCCAATAGCCCTCCACCCGATCACAGTCCCACTGTAAGTGGCTGATCTCCGTCATTACTAGTAAAGTGTCTGTACAGATTAAGCTTCCCCAAAAAAAAGTTTAGCTTTTACTAAAGACATGGAACGGAACACATTTTGGCCTAAATTTATGAAGAAATTAGATTTTTTTGGATATGTTTTATAACAGAAAGTACCGTATATACTCGAGTATAACCCAACTTTTTCAGCATGTTTTTTATGCCCGTCGGCTTATACTCTAGTCACGGTCTCACTTATCTTCTCCCTAGTCAGTGCGCATGCGCCGCCGTACACGTTCCACTATTCCTGGGCAGACGGTGCATGCACAGTGACGTGTTGGCGCCGGGCGGCGCCATTTTTAAATGAAAGGCGGAAAGGTAAGTGAGACTCCTCTGCAGCCCCTGCATTTCCTCAGGAGATGCAGTGCTGCGGGCATGGGACAGGAGATTCTCTTGTACCATACCCGCAGCACTGAATCTCCTGTACCATGCCTGCACCATCGGTGCCATGCCTGTACCATCTCCTATGCCATGCCTGAACCACCTCCTGTGCCAAGCCTAAACCACCTCCTGTGCCAAGCCTAAACCACCTCCTGTGCCAAGCCTAAACCACCTCCTGTGCCAAGCCTAAACCACCTCCTGTGCCAAGCCTAAACCACCTCCTGTGCCAAGCCTAAACCACCTCCTGTGCCAAGCCTAAACCACCTCCTGTGCCAAGCCTAAACCACCTCCTGTGCCAAGCCTAAACCACCTCCTGTGCCAAGCCTAAACCACCTCCTGTGCCAAGCCTAAACCACCTCCTGTGCCAAGCCTAAACCACCTCCTGTGCCAAGCCTAAACCACCTCCTGTGCCAAGCCTAAACCACCTCCTGTGCCAAGCCTAAACCACCTCCTGTGCCAAGCCTAAACCACCTCCTGTGCCAAGCCTAAACCACCTCCTGTGCCAAGCCTAAACCACCTCCTGTGCCATGCCTAAACCACCTCCTGTGCCATGCCTAAACCACCTCCTGTGCCATGCCTAAACCACCTCCTGTGCCATGCCTAAACCACCTCCTGTGCCATGCCTAAACCACCTCCTGTGCCATGCCTAAACCACCTCCAGTGCCATGCCTAAACCACCTCCTGTGCCATGCCTAAACCACCTCCTGTGCCATGCCTAAACCACCTCCTGTGCCATGCCTAAACCACCTCCTGTGCCATGCCTAAACCACCTCCTGTGCCATGCCTAAACCACCTCCTGTGCCATGCCTAAACCACCTCCTGTGCCAAGCCTACACCACCTCCTGTGCCAAGCCTACACCACCTCCTGTGCCAAGCCTACACCACCTCCTGTGCCATGCCTGAACCATCTCCTGTGCCATGCCCACAGCCCTGCATCTCCTGTACCATATCTGAAGCCCCAGGACCATGCCCGCAGCCCCTGTTTTGGGTCTCGTGGTGGTCCAGTAGTTGCTGCATTTCCCACCCTAGGCTTATACTCGAGTCAATAAGTTTTCCCATTTTTTTGTGGTTAAATTAGGTGCCTCGGCTTATACAGTAGAATATATTGATTTATTTTTTTCCAATATTGGTAATCTTTTCACTTCTATAGAATAAAATAAAAAAAAAAAAAAAAATGTAAAAAACCCAGTGGTGATCATATCACCAATAGAAAGCTCTACCGGTGTGAAAAAATTTAATTTGTGTACAATGCTGCATTATTGTGCAATTGCTAGTTAAAGTATGGCAGTAAAGAATGACAATTAATGGCCCGGTCATGAAGGAGGTAAAACCTACCGGAGCCCCAAGTGGTAAAGATGATCCCTCTATTGGTTATCCTGAGCCATGAAAAAGTAATTGCCTAATAAAGCGGCCCATAGCAGGAAAGTATTCTCCTGTGAATGGAGCCCACTGACACAAAAGATTCTACAGGGTGTGGAAGCCATAGTGTGGCCCCGGGGCGGCTCTAATGGACGGGCAGATGCTGTTGGAACGTGCTGCAAATATTCATCACCTGGAGGCCCGGGAACCGTCCACACCCTCCGTAACACAAGCACTGAGCTCTGAATGCACACACTTTGCACATTATAATATACATCTTTACTGTGAAATTACGCAACGAAATTTGGAGATTGTTACAAAAACGTGGAAACCAATTCCAGAAGCTCAGACAGAGGAGAGGAGCTTGGGGAGGTCTCATAGTGGGGGGGGGGGAACAGAGGAGGCACGGAAAGATTAGTCACATGGAAAAATTCATTAATGACAGATCGCGGCCTCCCTGGTATGTAGACGCTATACGCCCGGACACGTCTCTGTCTGAGCTCCTCAACCTCAGAGGGTTCTGGAAACTGAGTTGCAAGGAAGTACATGTACTTGTTCCAAGAGCTTGCAATCTGAAATAAGTTGCTTAGTTAGGGAATGGGAACCCCAGCTACACACAGCTACAAAGGGGACCCTGACAGAGGAACCCAAGGAACAGAAGAGGCACTGACAGAGGAACCCCAGCAATAGGCACCAGTACAGAGGAGGCACTGAGAGGAACCCCAGCAACAGGCACTGATACATAGGAGGCACTGACAAAGGAACCCCAGCTACTGATGCTGCTTTAGGGAAGGCACTGACAGAGGAACCCCAGCTACAGGCACCAGTACAGAGAAGGCAGTGACGGATTAACCCTGGTTACAGACACCAGTACAGAGAAGGCACTGAGAGGAACCCCAGCAACAGGCACCGGTACAGAGGCGGCACTGATGGAGGTACCCCAGCTACTGATGCTGCTTTAGGGGAGACACTGACAGAGGAACCCCAGCTACAGGCACCGGTGCAGAGAAGGCACTGACGGATTAAACCCGGTTACAGACACAGGTACAGAGGAGGCACTGAGAGGAACCCCAGCAACAGGCACCGGTACAGAGGAGGCACTGACGGATTAACCCCGGTTACAGACACCGGTACAGAGGAGGCACTGACGGATTAACCCCGGTTACAGACACCGGTACAGAGGAGGCACTGACGGATTAACCCCGGTTACAGACACCGGTACAGAGGAGGCACTGACGGATTAACCCCGGTTACAGACACCAGTACAGAGGAGGCACTGAGAGGAACCCCAGCAACAGGCGCCGGTTCAGAGAAGGCACTGACGGAGGAACCCCAGCAACAGGCACCAGGACAGAGGAACCCCAGCTACCGATACTGCTTTAGGGAAAACACTGACAGAGGAACCCCAGCTACTGATGCTACTTCAGAGGTGGAACTGACAGAGGAACACCCGCTAATAAGATATCAGAGGAGGCACTGACAGGGAAAACCTCAGCTACAGATGCCACTTCAGAGGAGGCACTGACAGAGAACTTGGGCAGCGGATACCACTTTAGAGGAGGCATTGACAGAGGAGCCTCGTTGCAAATCAAGCTTCAGAGGAGGCACTGAAAGAGGAACTTTGGCTACAGAAACCATTTCAGAGGGAATATTGACAGGAGGAACCAGGACTACAGACTCCGCTTTAGAGGAGGCACCGACAAAGGAACCCCAGCTATAGATGTTGCTTCAGAGGCGCTGGCTGGCAAAACCCCAGATAAAAACACCACTTCAGAGGTGGCACTGAAAGAGGAACTGTGGCTACGTACACCCTTAGAGAGGAGGCACTGACAGAGGAACCCCAGAGCGGAGACACACAGTTTCCTTAGGTCTTTGACTATTTCTATAAAGTATCAGTTACAGATTAATTTTGGATCCATTTTATTTAGGATTATTCATATTAAAAATATTGTTCACACCGCAAACAATGTAGAGATGAAACACACCATTGCGGGCTACGTGTGTCCTTTTTGAATGTCACCCCAACTCGCTTTTCCACTGCATGGAACTGAACGGTTCGGCTCGCTTTTGCGCTTTTCCACTGCATGGTACCGTGTTGGAACAGTTCGGTACGGTGGCGCTTTTCCACTGCATGGTACGGTGTTGGAATGGTTCGGTACGGTGCAGTACGGCGGCGCTTTTCCACTGCATGGTACCGTGTTGGAACGGTTCGTTACGGTACGGCGGCGCTTTTCCACTACATGGAACCGAACGGAACGGCTCGCTTAAACAGTACCACCTCGGTTGTAGTTCCAAGAGGCCGTATCGGTACCATATCCCACAATCCTTTGCATGCAGCCTTGACCGTTTGTCACTACTAGCCACTGATTGGTCAGAGAATCGTTGTTATCCCACCCACCTACTTTAGTGGAAAAGCAAACCGTACCGAACCGTTCCAACACCGTACCGAACCGTTCCAACACCGTACCGAACCGTTCCTACACCGTACCATGCAGAGGAAAACCAAACCAAGCCGAGTGGAGCCAAGCCGGTACTTGCAGTGGAAAAGTGCCATAACACGGCCCCGACGTGCATGCATTGCAGCACACAATAGTTCACTATCATGCATTGTGGTGCGCTGTGTCAGGAAAAAAAGCTGCACGTCGGGTTTTTTTGGTCCATTCCTATCTGAGCTGACCGGTCATTCAAAATGAAAAGACTTCCTTACTGTAACTCATGTTAAAGAGGAACTAAGAAGTGTGAATGCACCCTTTCACATTTAGAGGATAGCTTCCTTCCCAATCTGAGTTTAGAAAAAAAAAAAAAAAAAAAGTATCTTAAACTGCCCCTCCCCCTTTTTGCTTTTTATTTTGTTTAAAATAACGGAATTTTTGTAAAATCTTACCTGTAAAATTCCTTACTCTGAGTCCTCCGACAGTCGCCGCCGCCTCTAACTCATCACTGTTGGGTATTAGCGGAAGTCAATACCCAACAGTGATGACTTAGAGGCGGCGGCGACTGTCGGAGGACGTAAGAGAAAGCAGGACTTCAAAACTAAGCCCCGCCCACCTGGCACAGCACCCCTTCGCCCCCCCCATTAGCCAATAAGGACACTCTCACTGGACTTTTAAAAGCTAAATCTCTGACAGGTTGACTTTAAAGCCTGACGTGACAGACAAAGGGAAAATGCTGCTCATGGCTCCCCCTCCAGCGCTCGGCATTTGATCACGTGATCTCTGGATGAGAGTTCAGATTGGCTACCTAAATAATATAACTAAAAATATTGGACCTCTGGTCTAATGACTAGGCATGAGCGCAGGTGGATTTTGAATTGGGGATTCCGGGCTAAGATAATCGGGGGGAGGGCTTCTACCAACCTCAGAGATCGCACACACAGGTAGGAAATCAGGAAGAAATAGGAAAAAAATGGGGGAGGGGGGGGGGTAAAACGGCACGGCGCCTTATTTTACCTGTACATGCTCTGATTGCATGGCATGATTGGAAGTGCGCATTTAGCTGCCTTTGAGTTAATAAAACTTTTTATAGTTTTAGACTATGGATTGTTTCTTTTGTCTACCCATCCGTGTGAGCACATTCAGAGATCCAGCAACCAGACGGACGAGGAGGAGAGAGGATCTGAATCTGGCTTAGATCTATATGCTCTTTACCCCTGCAGGGGTGCAAATCTGTGGTGAGTGTGGACCGGGCGGGGGGGACAAGTGAATATCACCTATCCCCCACTGAGTATTCAACAGCAAAACTTGGATTGAGAGTAACTTGGTTTGAGAGTGTTTTGCAAAAGTGGACAACCAAGAAGGCCGGGGTCATGATTCACCTGACATTGCAGCTCTGCTCTGAGGTTCGAAATGTGTCGTGTAGACCTTAAACCACAATGTGCCGGTTGCCCGCTGCTGACCCTGTCCACCATCTTTCAGACCTAAGAGTAGGAATGTGATAAGTAAACCATGACCCCCCCCCCCCCCCACTATGCCATCTGCCCGCCCTGGACCCCGTATGTCACCTTTCCTTTCAAGACCTCACAGCAGAGCAGAAATGTCATGGGTAGACCATGACCTCGCCCTGATGGTTGCCTGCTCCTGACCCCATCCCACCACCTTGCTGGTCTGAGAAGTGATGGATGGGGGTCAGGAGTGGGCAACCAAAGAGGAGGAGTCATGATTCTCCTGACACATTGCAGCTCTGCTCTGAAGTTTGAAATGGGACCTGTAGACCAGTGGTCCTCAACCCTGGTCCTCAGGGCCCACTAACAGGCCAGGTTTGCAAGATAACTGAAATACAACCCAGGTGATATAATTTGCTGCTCAGTGATTGCAGTACTCTAGTCTGCAGCTCCCCAAGGTAATACTTAAAATCTGGCCTGTTAGTGGGCCCTGAGGACCGGGGTTGAGGACCACTGCTGTAGACCATTTTGACACTAACAGCCCACCTACATCCCAACTTTTCAACTTAACCTCATCCTTTGCCCTAACACAATGGACACAGTCCCTCACTCATTCTGATGGTAATACCCTCAACCTTGTTTGAAGGTTTTTTTTGATCTCTAGAAAGCTGAAGAGGTAAGTGTCTACCTCCGTCCCTTTATATAAATTGTAGTAAGTTGTTTGGTGCCTCAGACCAAGGGGCGTTGGGACTTTGTGGGCAAGTGAGGTTATATACACGTGTGTAGATAAAATTGAGTTATATATACTTAATCAGTACCCCACTACCGTTTCAGATATGGTGATATAAATCCTTGATAAAGGCCGAAAAGCGTAGGATACTCACTGGGAATTTCTCTGCCTACATTCCAAGCCCACCAAGCATGGAAGAACAGAGAAACATATCCCAATAAGTCACCATACCACAAATGTCACAAAACTTTCTAAAAACTGTATTCACCTACTCAACTTGGGTCTATAACCCAACACCAATGAATGTATAATTTTATGTCAATTTCTTTTTCTAAATAAATCAATTTTATCTACACACTTGTATATAACCTCACTTGCCCACAAAGTCCCAACCCCCCTTGGTCTGAGGCACTAAAACAACTTTACAACCCTCAACCCTTGTTTTCTCCCATCTTTGCACCCCCTACAACCTCACCAACACCCCCTTTCCTCTCTCTCGGACCACAACCTCATCACTTTCACAACGTGCTCGTCTCCAACCACCTGTCCCACCAGGCAGAAAACAATTACCCGCAGATACCTCCACCACTTTAACCCTTTTCTACAATACAAATGATCGCCTCCCTGACAAAATCTCACCCATCTTGCCCCAACCTGGCCGCCTCTTTCTACAACAGTTCACGTTCATCCACACTGGACTCTCTTGCTCCTCTCACTACACAAAATATCAGGCCCCAAACATTACAACCTTGGCAGACCGACGACACCAGCAACCTTTAGAGACATAGCCCTGCACCGGAGAGACATAGCCCTGCACCGGAGACACATAGCCCTGCACCGGAGACACATAGCCCTGCACCGGAGACACATAGCCCTGCACCGGAGACACATAGCCCTGCAACGGAGACACATAGCCCTGCAACGGAGACACATAGCCCTGCAACGGAGACACATAGCCCTGCAACGGAGACACATAGCCCTGCAACGGAGACACATAGCCCTGCAACGGAGACACATAGCCCTGCAACGGAGACACATAGCCCTGCAACGGAGACACATAGCCCTGCAACGGAGACACATAGCCCTGCAACGGAGACACATAGCCCTGCACCGGAGACACATAGCCCTGCACCGGAGACACATAGCCCTGCACCGGAGACACATAGCCCTGCACCGGAGACACATAGCCCTGCACCGGAGACACATAGCCCTGCACCGGAGACACATAGCCCTGCAACGGAGACACATAGCCCTGCAACGGAGACACATAGCCCTGCAACGGAGACACATAGCCCTGCAACGGAGACACATAGCCCTGCAACGGAGACACATAGCCCTGCAACGGAGACACATAGCCCTGCAACGGAGACACATAGCCCTGCAACGGAGACACATAGCCCTGCAACGGAGACACCAAATCCCAGCATGCATTCACCCAATATAAATCTGCCTTCTTAAAATACAATTCCTCCCTCCATGCTGCAAAACAAGCCTACTTTGTCACCCTATTAATACCCTGTCCTCTTGTCCTCGTCGCCTCTGCTCTACCTTCTCCACCACCATCTCCACCCAGTAAATCGCTCACTGTTCACGAGATTGCCAATCACTTCAAGATTGATGCAATTCATGGGGATGTCTCCACTGCACTGACATCTAACCCACTTTAAATACCCTGAACAAATCCGCTCTCAACACTCTCCTCTTTTGACCTTGCTACTACCGAAGGTCTCAAAAGTTCTCTCAGAAGCCCGCCTTACCACCTGTCCCCTGGATCCTGTTCCCTCACATCTACTACGGTCAACTTCTTCTTCTAGCTTATGCTTCCTCACATCTTCAATCTCTCCCTCTCTACTGGCACCTTCCCCACCCCTCTAAATAATGCCCTGATCACTCCCAAACCTAAAAAGCCCTCACTGGACCCCACCAACCTGAAGAAACTAAGACCCATCTCCTTGCTCTCGTTTGCATCAAAACTTTTAGAATCCTTATGCCCCGTACACACGCGTCGATAGTTGGCCGTGAATTTTCGGCCAACGTCCAATCGGCCGTTTTTCGGCTTGTTAGTATGATGCTTCCGACAACCGACTCCGACTTTTCGGCCAAGAAAAAACACACGGAAAGCAAACCAGCACATGACATCATTTCTGAAGTTGATTTTTGTTGGCCGAGAAAATTTGTGTGCAGTCTAGAGCACATTTCAACCAACACAACAACACTGGACAAAAGACGGCCGATCGGTCGGCTGATAATCGTTGCGTGTGTACGAGGCATTAGTCTACAACCATCTGAGTTCCTACCTCACTGACAATAACCTTCTTGACCCCTGACATTCCGGCTTTCGCATACTACACTGCACTGAAACTCACGAATGATCTACTAACTGCTAAAACCAATGGTCACTACTCCATACTACTCGACCTCTCTGCAGCCTTTGATACTGTTGACCATCCCCTCCTCCTCAAAAAAAAACTCCACTCTCTTGGCCTTTAAGACTCTGCTTTCTCCTGGTTCTCCTTTTACCTATCACAGCGCTCCTTCAGCGTTATCTATTGCCTCGTTTCCACTGAGTGGTACGGTACGGTTCAGTACGGTACGGTACGGAACGGTACACCTTGCGTTTCCACTGCCAATAGCACCCTTTCATGATAGGCGTGGTGTAGCAGGAAAGCTGTGATAGACGATTCTCTGTCAACCAATCAAAGTTCTGCAGAGTGTAGCTCCACCCTGTTGGTAAGGTACTAATGTGCTTGGTACCCCAACTAAAGGGTCCCAAAAAAGTGGTACGGTTCGGAATTAGGGTACCATTCACAATGGAAACGGCATAAATAGCGTACCGAACCGAACCGTACCGCTCAGTGGAAACGAGCCATATATCTCCTATTTTCAACTTCCTCTTTCTGTTGGGGTACCTCAAGGCTCTGTCCTTGGACCCCCTTCTCTTCTCCATATACACCTCCTCCATTGGTCAGTTATTAACTCCCATGGCTTCCAGTACCACCTCGATGCTGATGACACACAAATCTATTTCTCTACTCCTCACCTCACTCCTTCGGTCTCCTCTCGCATTATTAACTTTCTAACTGACATATCAGCATGGATGTCACACTACTTTCTCAATCTTTCCAAAACGGAGCTCGTAATTTTTCCTCCAGTCCGTGACCCCCCCCCATCAAGATCAATAATACAACCATAAGTGCCGGTTCACACTAGGTCGCTCCGACTTCGGAGGCGACCTGTGAAGTTGCGTGCAGGGCGACTTGCATGGACTTCATAAAATGAATGTCTATGCAAGTCGCCTCCAGTTCGCCCCGAAGTAGTACAGGACCCTTTTTCTAAGTCGGAGCGACTTGTGTCGCTCCTATTAGAACCGGTCCTGTGCTACACAGTGGGAGCGTGACATACCGCGACTTGTCAGGCTGACAAGTCGCGGTCCAAGTCGTAATAGTGTGAATGCGGTCTAAGTCTCTCCCCTCGTTCTGGGGTGCTTGTGTCACCCTCGACTCTGACTTGTCTTTTCAGCCCCAAATCCAATCACTGTCCAAACCTCCGAAACATCACCGAAATACGCCCCTTTCTAACCATTGACACCACTAAGCAACTTATCCACTCCCTTGTTAGCTCTCGCCTTGACTATTGTAACTCCCAGCTCATTGGCCTACATCTCCCCAAGCTATCCCTTCTTCAGTCTCCAATGAATGCCGCCGCCAGACTCATCTACCTTACCAACTGTTCAGTGTCCGCCACTCCTCTCTGCCAATCCCTCCACTTGCCCAACGAATAAAATTCAAAACACTAATAGCATACAATTCTGCCCCAAGCTACATCACCAACCTTATCTCCAAATATAACCCAAACCGTCCTCTCCACTCAAACCCAAGACCTCCTGCTCTCTAGCTCCCTTGTCTCCTCCTCCCGTGCTCATCTCCAGGACTTCACCAGAGCCTCTCCCATCCTCTGGAATTCACTACCCCAATGTCCAGTTATCTCCTACGCCAGTGATGGGGAACCTTGGCACCCCAGATGTTTTGGAACTACATTTCCCATAATGCTCATGCCCTCTGCAGTGTAGTGGAGCATCATGGGGAATGTAGTTTCAAAACATCTGGGGTGCCAAGGTTCACCTTCACTGTTCTACTCTGTCCACTTTTGGGAGAACCCTGAAAACTCCTCTGTCCAGGGAGGCCTATCCTGCCTTCAGCTAACAACAGAATCTTCTATTTCCCTCACCTTTTGTTTCACCAGTCCCTCCCTCTTAAGATTGTAAGCTTGCAGGAGCAGGGCCCTTCTCTAACCCTCTTGTATTGAAATGTATTGTTGCTGTATAGTCTCCCTTTATATTGTAAAGCGCTGCGCAAACTGTTGGCGCTATATAAATCCTGTATAATAATAATAATACTCCAGATGTGGCCTAACCAGAGTTTTATAAAGTGGTGGGATTATGGTTTAATCTCTGGAGGAGTACATCCCCTTTTTAATGCATGCGAATATTCTGCCGGCTTTGGTAGCTGCAGCTTGACATTGCATGCTATTGCTCAGTCTGTCTTCTACTAGGACTCCCAGATCCTTCTCCATTTATTCCCCCAGGAGGTTCTCCCCCCTAGTGAGTAGTTTAGGTTTTTAGCCCCCAAGTGCATTACTTTACATTTCTCCACATTAAACCTCATTTACCATGTAGTTGCCCACCCAAATATTTTATTCAGGTCTTTCTCTAAAATTTCTATATCCTGATGTGAAGTTATTGGCCTGCTTATTTTTGTGTCGTCCGCAAAAACTGAGATTGAGCTATTTATCCCATCCTCTATACCAGGGATCCTCAAACTACGGACCGCCAGAACTACACATCCCATGAGGCATTGTAAAACTCCTGACGTTCACAGACATGACTAGGCATGATGGGAATTGTAGTTCCTGAACAACTGGAGGGCCATGGTTTGAAGACAAAATTAAACAGAATTGGTCCCAAGACAGAACCTTGGGGTACCCCACTTACCACTCCAGACCAGTCTGAGTACACGTTATTTATCACCACCCTTTGGACACGCCCCTATAACCAGTTTTCTATCCAGGAACAAACTCTATGGTCCATGCCTGCAGACCTCAGCTTGTAGATTAGGCGTCTATGGCAGGGGTCTTCAAACTTTGGCCCTCCAGTTGTTCAGGAACTACAATTCCCATCATGCCTTGTCATGTCTGTGAACGTCAGGAGTTTTACAATGCCTCATGGGATGTGTAGTTCCTCAACAGCTGGAGCGCCGTAGTTTGAGGATCCCTGGTCTATGGGGAAATGTATCGAATGCTTTTGCAAAATCCAGATACACCACATCCACAGGTCTCCCCCCCCTATCTAGATGGCAGCTCACTTCCTCGTAGAATGGTAACAGATTGGTCTGGCAAGAACGACCCTTCGTAAGCCCATACTGATTACAACTAAGGACCTTGGCATGCCGATTGCCTACACCTGACCCCATCCACCACCTAGCTGCTCTGAAAAGTTATGGATGGGGTCAAAAGTGGGCAACCAAGATGTGTAGACCATGACCACGCTGTGCCGGTTGCCCGCTCCTGACCCTGTCCACCACCTTTCAGACCTCAGAGCAGCAATGTGATAAGTATATCATGACCCCGTATGTCACCTCTCAGACCTCACAGCAGAGCAGAAATGCCATGGGAAGAACATGACCTCGCTGTGCCCGCTACCCGCTCCTGACCCCGTACATCACCTTTCAGACCTCACAGCAGAGCAGAAATGCCATGGGTAGACCATGACCTCGCCCTGCCCGTTGCCTGCTCCTGACCCCATCCACCACTTTGCTACTCTGAAAAGTGATAGATGGGGTCAAAAGTGGGCAACCAAGAAGGCGGGGTCATGATTCACCTGGCACATTGCAGCTCTGCTCTGAGGTTTGAAAAGTGACGTGTAGACCATGACCACGCTGTCCCGGTTGCCCGCTCCTGACCCTGTCCACCACCTTTCAGACTTAAGAGCAGCAACATGATAAGTAGACTATGATCCCACTATGCCAGCTGCCCGCTCCTGACCCCGTATGTTACCTTTCAAACCTCACAGCAGAGCAGAAATGCCATGGGTAGACCATGACCTCGCTGTGTCGGCTGCCCGCTCCTGACCCCGTATGTCACCTTTCAAACCTCACAGCAGAGCAGAAATGCCATGGGTAGACCATGACCTCGCTGTGTCGGCTGCCCGCTCCTGACCCCGTATGTCACCTTTCAAACCTCACAGCAGAGCAGAAATGCCATGGGTAGACCATGACCTCGCTGTGTCGGCTGCCCGCTCCTGACCCCGTATGTCACCTTTCAAACCTCACAGCAGAGCAGAAATGCCATGGGTAGACCATGACCTCGCTGTGCCGGCTGCCCGCTCCTGACCCCGTACATCACCTTTCAGACCTCACAGCAGAAAAGCCATGGGTAGACCATGACCTCGCCCTGCCGGTTGCCCGCTCCCGACCCCATCCACCACCTAGCTGCTCTGAAAAGTTATGGATGGGGTCAAAAGTGGGCAACCAAGAAGGCGGGGTCATGAGTCGCCTGACACATTGAAGCTCTGATCTCAGGTTTGAAGAGAGACGTGTAGACCATGACCATGCTGTGCTGGTTGCCCGCTCCTGACCCTGTCCACCACCTTTCAGACCTCAGAGCAGCAATGTGATAAGTAGACCATGACTCCACACTATGCCGTCTGCCCGCTCCTGACCCCGTACGTTCCTGGATGTGAGGTGGGGGTGGGGGGCTCTGTACCCTGTGTGAGCTCCTCTGGGGTGGGGGGGGGGGTATAGCCCTGCTGAGGAATGGCTGGCTGTCCATGGAATGCAGCAGGGGAGGGTGGGGGGGGGAGGTTCGGGGGCTCAGTTCAGACAGGAGGGAAAACAATACGGAGCTGATCATTCAAATATCCAGTGTTCAGTTATTGGGGTGTAATATTGGCCCAAGAGCTGACAGTCTACCTATACACTGCTAAAGGGGTGCACTGATTGAGTGGACTGGAGCCTCCCCCCCCTCCCCATGTCTGTACACAGGGGTCACCCCATGATGGGGAGTCATGTAACATTGGGGAGGAGGTGGGGGACAGTACTTGATATTTGGGGGGGGTCATTTTTGGGTCACAGACAGGGCTGACCCCCTCCCCCATATTATACAGGGTCCCTTTTCAGAGGAATCCCCAGGGGTGACATTGGGGTACATAGCCCCTCCCCCATATTATATCCCCCCTCCCCTCAGAGGACCCCCCAGGGATCACATTGGGGTACACACAGCCCCTCCCCCATATTATAGCCCCCCTCTCCTCAGAGGACCCCCCAGGGGTGGCATTGGGGTACACACAGCCCCTCCCCCATATTATAGCCCCCCTCTCCTCAGAGGACCCCCCAAGGGTGGCATTGGGGTACACACAGCCCCCCCTCCTCAGAGGACCCCCCAGAGGGCACATTGGGGTACACACAGCCCCTCCCAATATTATACCCTCCTCTCTCCTCAGAGGACCCCCCAGGGGTGACATTGGGGTACACACAGCCCCTCCCCCATATTATAGCCCCCCTCTCCTCAGAGGACCCCCCAAGGGTGGCATTGGGGTACACACAGCCCCTCCTCCTCAGAGGACCCCCCAGAGGGCACATTGGGGTACACACAGCCCCTCCCCCATATTATAGCCCCCCAGGGGTGACATTGGGGTACACACAGCCCCTCCCAATATTATACCCTCCTCTCTCCTCAGAGGACCCCCCAGGGGTGACATTGGGGTACACACAGCCCCTCCCATATTATAGCCCCCCCCAGGGGTGACATTGGGGTACACAGCCCCCCTATTCTCCTCCGGTCCCCTCACCTGGTCTGACGGAGTCCCGGGCCCGGGCGCACGGAGCGCACACGGCTAGAAGCAGCAGGCAGAGCGCTCCCCGCACACCGACTCCCTCCATCCTTCTGTGTCCGACTCCACACAACTCTCCTCCGGTCTACAGCTCCAGGATAGACCGGGGCTCCAGGCCCCGCCCCCGGAGGAGAGCCCGCTCCGCCCCCCGACACACCACATAGGCGGAGAGCAGGGGACCCCTGACCAGTGGGAGCAATGCTGAATTCCGACCAATAGCAGAGCGGCGCCTGTCACAGGCGGCCAATAGGTGGAAGACAGAGCTGGCAGAAAGCCAATCAAGAGAAAGAACGAGAAGAGAGCGAGTACAGGGGGAGAGGGGGGTGCTGCGGTCTGCCACGTCACTGGGCTATGTACAACCTGTATATATATATACTACATAGGACTACTACTCCCATCATCCTTCCTCCTCTATATACCACAAATGACTACTACTCCCATCATCCCTCCACCTCTATATACCACACAGGACTACTACTCCCATCATTCCTCCTTATGCCACACAGGACTACTACTCCCATCTTCCCTCCACCTCCGCATACCACACCGGACTACTACTCCCATCATCACCCACATCTATATACCGCACAGTACTACTACGCCCATCACCCCCCACCTGTATATATACCGCACAGGACTACTTCTCCTATCATCCCCCACCTTTTTTATACCACACATCATTACTACTCCCATCATCACCCACCTGTATATACTGCACAGAACTACTCCTCTCATCAGCCCCTCCTCACCCATATAGAGAGAGACAGGGAGGACTACAACTCCCAGCATCTTCTTCACCTGCACACCTCAACTATATATTTAGAGAGCCTGAAGGACTACAACTCCCAGCATCTCCTCTAACTGTATACTTCACCCATAACCTGGGAGGACTACAACTCCCAGCATTTTGTCGCCACTTCACTCATCCCTATAAAATGCCCTCATACACCTTCATATCTCAGGCATACACAGAGCCCGGGGGACTACCATACTTCTCCTTCTCTATGCCTCACCCCTATAGAACGTGCATGGGACTACAACTCACAGCATCTGCTATACCTGTAAACATCACCCATATAGAGAGCCTGGGGGATTATAACTCCAAGGACCTTTTGGCTGTATACCTCACACATATAGATATCCTGGAGGAATTATAACTCCCAGCATCTAACTACCTTTATCTCTCATATAGTCAGGGGGGAGGAGTACAACTCCCAGAATCTCTTCCACCTGTATACCTAACCTCTTTAGAGAGTCATAGGGGACTACAACTCTCAACATTCCCCCATCTCTGTACCCGTATAGAGAGTCTAGAGGGGACTACAACTCCCAGTATCTCCTCCACTGTATACCTTGCTCATACAGATCCTAGGGGACTACAACTTCTCTATCTCTTTACCTCACCCCTATAGAGAGCAACGGAGAGAGACTACAACTCCCAGCATTTCCCCCCACTTGATAAACTCACCCATATACAGTAGAGAACCTGGGGGGACTACAACCCCTAGATCTCCTCCAACTGTATACCTCACCCCTATAGAGAACCTGGGGACTACAACTCCCAGCATTCCCCCCACCTGATAAACTCACCCATAAAGAGAACCTGTGGGGACTACAACCCCGAGATCTCCTCTAACTGTATACCTCACCTTTATAGAGAGCTTGGGGGACTACAACTCCCAGCATTCCCCCCACTTGATAAACTCACCCATAAAGAGAACCTGGGGGGACTACAACCCTGAGATCTCCTCTAACTGTATACCTCACCTTTATAGAGAGCATGGGGGACTACCACTCCCAGCATTCCCCTCACCTGATAAACTCACCCATAAAGAGAACCTGGGGGGACTACAACCTCTAGATCACCTCCAACTGTATACCTCACACCTATAGAGAACCTGGGGGACTACAACTCCCAGCATTCCCCCACCTAATAAACTCACCCATAAAGAGAACCTGGGGGGACTACAACCCTGAGATCACCTCCAACTGTATACCTCACACCTATAGAGAACCTGGGGGACTACAACTCCCAGCATTCCCCCACCTAATAAACTCACCCATAAAGAGAACCTGGGGGGACTACAACCCCGAGATCACCTCCAACTGTATAGCTCACACCTATAGAGAACCGGGGGGACTACAACTCCCAGCATTCCTCCCATCTGATAAACTCACCCATAAAGAGAACCTGGGGGGGGAATAAAACCCCTGGATCTCCTCTAACTGTATACCTCACCTTTATAGAGAGCTTGGGGGACTACAACTCCCAGCATTCCCCCCACTTGATAAACTCACCCATAAAGAGAACCTGGGGGGACTACAACCCCGAGATCTCCTCTAACTGTATACCTCACCTTTATAGAGAGCCTGGGGGACTACAACTCCCAGCATTCCCCCACCAGATAAACTCACCCATAAAGAGAACCTGGGGGGACTACAACTCCTAGATCTCCTCCAACTGTATACCTCACACCTATAGAGAGCCTGGGGGACTAAAACCCCCATCCTATCTGCAGCCACTTCTTGAGTCCACAAGCACTCCAGCGATGACTGAAGACGTTTCTCGGGGTGGGTTCCCTTGCAGTGACCACAGCGGGCCATGCCTGTGTGACGGGACACTGAAATGGCCACGCGCAGTCTCCATCAGAAGGCTGCATTGCCGGGTGACAACACACGAGCCCAGTTCTGAGACAGCGACAGAGCGTTGTCACCCTATCACATACCTGCTAACTGTCCTGTTTTTTTTTCCGGGGCTGTCCCGGCAAATAGGAGCCTGTCCCGGGTAATTTACTGTGCCGGGACAGTCCCGGCAAATAGGAGCCTGTCCTGGGTAATTTACTGTGCCGGGACTGTCCCGGTAAATAGGAGCCTATCCCGGGTAATTTACTGTGCCGGGACTGTCCCAGTAAATAGGAGCCTGTCCCGGGTAATTTACTGTGCCGGGGCTGTCCCGGCAAATAGGAGCCTGTCCCGGGTAATTTACTGTGCCGGGGCTGTCCCGGCAAATAGGAGCCTGTCCCGGGTAATTTACTGTGCCGGGATTGTCCCGGCATATAGGAGCCTGTCCCGGGTAATTTACTGTGCCGGGACTGTCCCGGCAAATAGGAGCCTGTCCCGGGTAATTTACTGTGCCGGGACTGTCCCGGCAAATAGGAGCCTGTCCCGGGTAATTTACTGTGCCGGGACTGTCCCGGCAAATAGGAGCCTGTCCTGGGTAATTCACTGTGACGGGACTGTCCTGGCAAATGCACTTTTTCGCCCAAGCATTCCCGTGTCATGTGATCGCGGGGTTCGCCTGGCTCACATCCTTTCCCCGGCCACAGCCCCTGTCACACGCGCTCGCCTGACAAGTCGGATTAGTGTGAACCGACTCTAAATGATTATATAAACTTACTGATAGTAAAAAAAAGTGAACATTGATCAAAAAAAATTGATCAGAAAAAAAAACAATCATAAATTAAATGTCCAATGAGAATAAATTAAAATAAAAAGTCCAAAGTTTCGTCCATAGATAAAGTGCAAATGAATTGAAATATCCACACTACATCAATCCACGACCAATAAGGGTTCTGCTTACCAGAAACCAATGAATAATGCGCCCATAGACTGATCACACACAGCCAGGTGTGGTAAGCTTGTGGACAGTTCCGATACCGGGGACCACTTCAATGAGGACCACTTGATGACTCGTAGTGATACCATCAGATCAGTTCAGGTAAAGACACCGTCACCACCAGTCTATATACTCCTTATCAGATACCGGTGGTCCACCACCAGTCTATATACTCCTTATCAGATACCGGTGGTCCACCACCAGTCTATATACTCCTTATCAGATACAGGTGGTCCACCACCAGTCTATATACTCCTTATCAGATACCGGTGGTCCACCACCAGTCTATATACTCCTTATCAGATACCGGTGGTCCACCACCAGTCTATATACTCCTTACCAGATACATGTGGTCCACCACCAGTCTATTTACTCCTTACCAGATACCGGTGGTCCACCACCAGTCTATATACTCCTTATCAGATACCGGTGGTCCACCACCAGTCTATTTACTCCTTATCAGATACCGGTGGTCCACCACCAGTCTATTTACTCCTTACCAGATACCGGTGGTCCACCACCAGTCTATATACTCCTTATTAGATACCGGTGGTCCACCACCAGTCTATATACTCCTTACCAGATACCGGTGGTCCACCACCAGTCTATATACTCCTTACCAGATACAGGTGGTCCACCACCAGTCTATATACTCCTTATCAGATACGGGTGGTCCACCACCAGTCTATATACTCCTTATCAGATACCGGTGGTCCACCACCAGTCTATATACTCCTTACCAGATACCGGTGGTCCACCACCAGTCTATATACTCCTTATCAGATACCGGTGGTCCACCACCAGTCTATTTACTCCTTATCAGATACCGGTGGTCCACCACCAGTCTATTTACTCCTTACCAGATACCGGTGGTCCACCACCAGTCTATATACTCCTTATTAGATACCGGTGGTCCACCACCAGTCTATATACTCCTTACCAGATACCGGTGGTCCACCACCAGTCTATATACTCCTTATTAGATACCGGTGGTCCACCACCAGTCTATATACTCCTTACCAGATACCGGTGGTCCACCACCAGTCTATATACTCCTTACCAGATACCGGTGGTCCACCACCAGTCTATAAACTCCTTACCAGATACAGGTGGTCCACCACCAGTCTATATACTCCTTATCAGATACCGGTGGTCCACCACCAGTCTATATACTCCTTATCAGATACCGGTGATCCACCACCAGTCTATATACTCCTTACCAGATACATGTGGTCCACCACCAGTCTATATACTCCTTACCAGAAACCGGTGGTCCACCACCAGTCTATATACTCCTTACCAGATACCGGTGGTCCACCACCAGTCTTTATACTCCTTATCAGATACCGGTGGTCCACCACCAATCTATATACTCCTTACCAGATACCGATGGTCCACCATCAGTCTATATACTCCTTATCAGATACCGGTGATCCACCACCAGTCTATTTACTCCTTATCAGATACCGGTGATCCACCACCAGTCTATATACTCCTTATCAGATACCGGTGGTCCACCACCAGTCTATTTACTCCTTACCAGATACCGGTGGTCCACCACCAGTCTATATACTCCTTATTAGATACCGGTGGTCCACCACCAGTCTATATACTCCTTACCAGATAACGGTGGTCCACCACCAGTCTATATACCCCTTACCAGATACCGGTGGTCCACCACCAGTCTATATACTCCTTACCAGATACCGGTGGTCCACCCCCAGTCTATATACTCCTTACCAGATACCGGTGGTCCACCACCAGTCTATAAACTCCTTACCAGATACAGGTGGTCCACCACCAGTCTATATACTCCTTATCAGATACCGGTGGTCCACCACCAGTCTATATACTCCTTATCAGATACCGGTGGTCCACCACCAGTCTATATACTCCTTACCAGATACATGTGGTCCACCACCAGTCTATATACTCCTTACCAGAAACCGGTGGTCCACCACCAGTCTATATACTCCTTACCAGATACCGGTGGTCCACCACCAGTCTTTATACTCCTTATCAGATACCGGTGGTCCACCACCAATCTATATACTCCTTACCAGATACCGGTGGTCCACCACCAGTCTATATACTCCTTATCAGATACCGGTGATCCACCACCAGTCTATATACTCCTTATCAGATACCGGTGATCCACCACCAGTCTATATACTCCTTATCAGATACCGGTGGTCCACCACCAGTCTATATACTCCTTACCAGATACCGGTGGTCCACCACCAGTCTATATACTCCTTACCAGATACCGGTGGTCCACCACCAGTCTATATACTCCTTATCAGATACCGGTGGTCCACCACCAATCTATATACTCCTTACCAGATACCGGTGGTCCACCACCAGTCTATATACTCCTTATCAGATACCGGTGATCCACCACCAGTCTATATACTCCTTATCAGATACCGGTGATCCACCACCAGTCTATATACTCCTTATCAGATACCGGTGGTCCACCACCAGTCTATATACTCCTTATCAGATACCGGTGGTCCACCACCAGTCTATATACTCCTTATCAGATACCGGTAGTCCACCACCAGTCTATATACTCCTTATCAGATACCGGTGGTCCACCACCAGTCTATATACTCCTTACCAGATACCGGTGGTCCACCACCAGTCTATATACTCCTTATCAGATACCGGTGGTCCACCACCAGTCTATCTACTCCTTACCAGATACATGTGGTCCACCACCAGTCTATATACTCCTTATCAGATACCGGTGGTCCACCACCAGTCTATATACTCCTTACCAGATACCGGTGGTCCACCACCAGTCTATATACTCCTTACCAGATACCGGTGGTCCACCACCAGTCTATATACTCCTTACCAGATACCGGTGGTCCACCACCAGTCTATATACTCCTTACCAGATACCGGTGGTCCACCACCAGTCTATATACTCCTTACCAGATACCGGTGGTCCACCACCAGTCTATATACTCCTTACCAGATACCGGTGGTCCACCACCAGTCTATATACTCCTTACCAGATACCGGTGGTCCACCACCAGTCTATATACTCCTTACCAGATACCGGTGGTCCACCACCAGTCTATATACTCCTTATCAGATACCGGTGGTCCACCACCAGTCTATATACTCCTTATCAGATACCGGTGGTCCACCACCAGTCTATATACTCCTTACCAGATACCGGTGGTCCACCACCAGTCTATATACTCCTTACCAGATACCGGTGGTCCACCACCAGTCTATATACTCCTTACCAGATACCGGTGGTCCACCACCAGTCTATATACTCCTTATCAGATACCGGTGGTCCACCACCAGTCTATATACTCCTTACCAGATACCGGTGGTCCACCACCAGTCTATATACTCCTTATCAGATACCGGTGGTCCACCACCAGTCTATTTACTCCTTACCAGATACCGGTGGTCCACCACCAGTCTATATACTCCTTATCAGATACCGGTGGTCCACCACCAGTCTATTTACTCCTTATCAGATACCGGTGGTCCACCACCAGTCTATTTACTCCTTACCAGATACCGGTGGTCCACCACCAGTCTATATACTCCTTATTAGATACCGGTGGTCCACCACCAGTCTATATACTCCTTACCAGATACCGGTGGTCCACCACCAGTCTATATACTCCTTACCAGATACAGGTGGTCCACCACCAGTCTATATACTCCTTATCAGATACCGGTGGTCCACCACCAGTCTATATACTCCTTATCAGATACCGGTGGTCCACCACCAGTCTATATACTCCTTATCAGATACCGGTGGTCCACCACCAGTCTATATACTCCTTACCAGATACCAATGGTCCACCACCAGTCTATATACTCCTTATCAGATACCGGTGGTCCACCACCAGTCTATTTACTCCTTATCAGATACCGGTGGTCCACCACCAGTCTATTTACTCCTTACCAGATACCGGTGGTCCACCACCAGTCTATATACTCCTTATTAGATACCGGTGGTCCACCACCAGTCTATATACTCCTTACCAGATACCGGTGGTCCACCACCAGTCTATATACTCCTTACCAGATACCGGTGGTCCACCACCAGTCTATAAACTCCTTACCAGATACAGGTGGTCCACCACCAGTCTATATACTCCTTATCAGATACCGGTGGTCCACCACCAGTCTATATACTCCTTATCAGATACCGGTGGTCCACCACCAGTCTATATACTCCTTACCAGATACATGTGGTCCACCACCAGTCTATATACTCCTTACCAGAAACCGGTGGTCCACCACCAGTCTATATACTCCTTACCAGATACCGGTGGTCCACCACCAGTCTTTATACTCCTTATCAGATACCGGTGGTCCACCACCAATCTATATACTCCTTACCAGATACCGATGGTCCACCACCAGTCTATATACTCCTTATCAGATACCGGTGATCCACCACCAGTCTATATACTCCTTATCAGATACTGGTGATCCACCACCAGTCTATATACTCCTTATCAGATACCGGTGGTCCACCACCAGTCTATTTACTCCTTACCAGATACCAGTGGTCCACCACCAGTCTATATACTCCTTATTAGATACCGGTGGTCCACCACCAGTCTATATACTCCTTACCAGATAACGGTGGTCCACCACCAGTCTATATACCCCTTACCAGATACCGGTGGTCCACCACCAGTCTATATACTCCTTACCAGATACCGGTGGTCCACCCCCAGTCTATATACTCCTTACCAGATACCGGTGGTCCACCACCAGTCTATAAACTCCTTACCAGATACAGGTGGTCCACCACCAGTCTATATACTCCTTATCAGATACCGGTGGTCCACCACCAGTCTATATACTCCTTATCAGATACCGGTGGTCCACCACCAGTCTATATACTCCTTACCAGATACATGTGGTCCACCACCAGTCTATATACTCCTTACCAGAAACCGGTGGTCCACCACCAGTCTATATACTCCTTACCAGATACCGGTGGTCCACCACCAGTCTTTATACTCCTTATCAGATACCGGTGGTCCACCACCAATCTATATACTCCTTACCAGATACCGGTGGTCCACCACCAGTCTATATACTCCTTATCAGATACCGGTGATCCACCACCAGTCTATATACTCCTTATTAGATACCGGTGGTCCACCACCAGTCTATATACTCCTTACCAGATAACGGTGGTCCACCACCAGTCTATATACCCCTTACCAGATACCGGTGGTCCACCACCAGTCTATATACTCCTTACCAGATACCGGTGGTCCACCCCCAGTCTATATACTCCTTACCAGATACCGGTGGTCCACCACCAGTCTATAAACTCCTTACCAGATACAGGTGGTCCACCACCAGTCTATATACTCCTTATCAGATACCGGTGGTCCACCACCAGTCTATATACTCCTTATCAGATACCGGTGGTCCACCACCAGTCTATATACTCCTTACCAGATACATGTGGTCCACCACCAGTCTATATACTCCTTACCAGAAACCGGTGGTCCACCACCAGTCTATATACTCCTTACCAGATACCGGTGGTCCACCACCAGTCTTTATACTCCTTATCAGATACCGGTGGTCCACCACCAATCTATATACTCCTTACCAGATACCGGTGGTCCACCACCAGTCTATATACTCCTTATCAGATACCGGTGATCCACCACCAGTCTATATACTCCTTATCAGATACCGGTGATCCACCACCAGTCTATATACTCCTTATCAGATACCGGTGGTCCACCACCAGTCTATATACTCCTTAATAGATACCGGTGGTCCACCACCAGTCTATATACTCCTTACCAGATACCGGTGGTCCACCACCAGTCTATATACTCCTTATCAGATACCGGTGGTCCACCACCAATCTATATACTCCTTACCAGATACCGGTGGTCCACCACCAGTCTATATACTCCTTATCAGATACCGGTGATCCACCACCAGTCTATATACTCCTTATCAGATACCGGTGATCCACCACCAGTCTATATACTCCTTATCAGATACCGGTGGTCCACCACCAGTCTATATACTCCTTATCAGATACCGGTGGTCCACCACCAGTCTATATACTCCTTATCAGATACCGGTGGTCCACCACCAGTCTATATACTCCTTATCAGATACCGGTGGTCCACCACCAGTCTATATACTCCTTACCAGATACCGGTGGTCCACCACCAGTCTATATACTCCTTACCAGATACCGGTGGTCCACCACCTATCTATATACTCCTTACCAGATACCGGTGGTCCACCACCAGTCTATATACTCCTTATCAGATACCGGTGATCCACCACCAGTCTATATACTCCTTATCAGATACCGGTGATCCACCACCAGTCTATATACTCCTTATCAGATACCGGTGGTCCACCACCAGTCTATATACTCCTTATCAGATACCGGTGGTCCACCACCAGTCTATATACTCCTTATCAGATACCGGTGGTCCACCACCAGTCTATATACTCCTTATAAGATACCGGTGGTCCACCACCAGTCTATATACTCCTTACCAGATACCGGTGGTCCACCACCAGTCTATATACTCCTTATCAGATACCGGTGGTCCACCACCAGTCTATATACTCCTTATCAGATACCGGTGATCCACCACCAGTCTATATACTCCTTATCAGATACCGGTGATCCACCACCAGTCTATATACTCCTTATCAGATACCGGTGGTCCACCACCAGTCTATATACTCCTTATCAGATACCGGTGGTCCACCACCAGTCTATATACTCCTTACCAGATACCGGTGGTCCACCACCAGTCTATATACTCCTTATCAGATACCGGTGATCCACCACCAGTCTATATACTCCTTATCAGATACCGGTGGTCCACCACCAGTCTATATACTCCTTATCAGATACCGGTGATCCACCACCAGTCTATATACTCCTTATCAGATACCGGTGATCCACCACCAGTCTATATACTCCTTATCAAATACCGGTGATCCACCACCAGTCTATATACTCCTTATCAGATACCGGTGATCCACCACCAGTCTATATACTCCTTATCAAATACCGGTGATCCACCACCAGTCTTTATACTCCTTATCAAATACCGGTGATCCACCACCAGTCTATATACTCCTTATCAAATACCGGTGATCCACCACCAGTCTATATACTCCTTATCAGATACCGGTGGTCCACCACCAGTCTATATACTCCTTATCAAATACCGGTGATCCACCACCAGTCTATATACTCCTTATCAAATACCGATGATCCACCACCAGTCTATATACTCCTTACCAGATACCGGTGATCCACCACCAGTCTATATACTCCTTATCAGATACCGGTGGTCCACCACCAGTCTATATACTCCTTATCAGATACCGGTGATCCACCACCAGTCTATATACTCCTTACCAGATACCGGTGATCTACCACCAGTCTATATACTCCTTACCAGATACCGGTGATCCACCACCAGTCTATATACTCCTTACCAGATACCGGTGATCTACCACCAGTCTATATACTCCTTACCAGATACCGGTGGTCCACCACCAGTCTATATACTCCTTACCAGATACCGGTGATCCACCACCAGTCTATATACTCCTTACCAGATACCAGTGAGGACTCTGCATATGACACAAAGGGCAATCAGATGATGGATGTCGATTCCAAAGAGAGCCAGAGGACCTTGAGATATCCCACAACAGAAGTCAACTCCAATTTTGTTTCTCTTTTATACAGTATGTCATGTTTGCATGTACCGATTCATCCATCTTTGAATAAATAAAATATTTGAAAAGAAAAAAAAAAGAAAGCATTGATTGCGATACACACGTTACATATCACCGCGCACACCGGAGGGAGAGCAATAATTCTAACACCACGCCTCCTCCATAACACTAAACTGATACCTATAGGGGGGGGGGGGCTTTTGAAGCGTCGCCTATAGGAAATATTGGGTACTGAAGCCCGTTGCTATTTCGCAGGCGGGCGCAAATTCAAGGTTTGACATGTTGGGTATCTTATTTACTCGGCGTAAACTCGTCTTTTCTATTTTTACCAAAATTTCCGGTAGTTTATTGCATTTTGTTTGCCCCAAAAAATTCACTTTAGTGTTTTTTTTTTTTTTACTGACATTTTGCGTCCCCTAGACCTTTTTTTTGGTAATGAATCAATAAGGAAACCAGCGCCTATGAAGCTTGTGTATAAAATCAATTAAAAATATATATATATATATATATATATATATATATACTGGTAGTAAGTGCTAATGCTTCAGTATATATTTGCATTGGCACTTTTTGTCTCATAATTCATTTTATAACCGCCTTATATGTATCTACAATCACCACTTAAAAACATTTTTTTTACTCATTATCAAATAATTTTTTTCACAGATATTGCGCCTAATTTATTTTCCTTACTTTTTTTGGTAATAACGTGTGACGTAAAAAAAAAAAAAATTAGAACTGCCGCTATTTTATTCTCTAGGTTGTGTGCCTTCAGAAAATATATAACGTTTGGGGATTTTTGTGTAATCTTCAGGCCCAAAAAAATTATTTTTTAACATGTGTGCAAAAAATAAAAAAATAAAAATAAAACGAAAAATGGCTCTGGCAGCAAAAGGGTTGAAGCAAAAAGGTCAAATTTTTTTTTTTTTATCCTTTAGGCCCCTTTCACGCTTGGGGACCGTTCAGATCCGCCTGTCAGTTTTTCAGGCGGATCTGAACGGATGCCCCATGCATCTCTATGGGGCTGAGGATCTCAGCCGAGACCTGTCCGCTGACATCAGATCCTATCCGTCAAATCCGGATGGATGGAAACTCTATTTTCCATCCGTCCCGCGGATCGGATCGGATGAGAACAGACAGGCGGTCCGTTCTCATCCGATTCCCCCATAGAGGAGAGTGGGGATCTGACCGCTCCGTCTGTGCATTCAGAGCGTAGACGGAGCTGTCATCCGCCTGCTAAGCGGGGGATCGGCGGATTGATCCCCCCGCTGCGCTCTGTCGACGGAGCGGAGTCGTGTGAAAGGGGTCTTTCCAGAAGAGATGTGAGGTCCTTTTTTAACCCCAGATCTCTCCATAAAGAGGACCTGTCATCCTTATTTCCATTACAAGGGATGTTTACATTCCTTGTAATAGGAATAAAAGTGATAAAAAAAAAAATGAAAGGGAAAGTGTAAAAATAAAAATAAAATAAACAATAATAAAAAAGAAAATGTAAAGTGCCCCCGTCCCCGCGTTAAAGGGAAAGTGTAAAAATAAAAAAAAATAAAAATAAAATAAACAATAATAAAAAGGAAAATGTAAAGTGCCCCCTTCCCGCTTTAAAGGAAAAGTGTAAAAATAAAAATAATAAACAATAATAATAAAAAAAAAAAATGTAAAGTGTCCCCTTACCCGCTTTAAAGGGAAAGTGTAAAAATAAAAATAAAATAAACATAATAAAAAAGAAAATGTAAAGTGTCCCCTTCCCCGCTTTAAAGGGAAAGTGTAAAAATAAAAAAATAAAATAAACAATAATAAAAAAAGAAAATGTAAAGTGCCCCCTTCCCCGCTTTAAAGGGAAAGTGTAAAAATAAAAATAAACAATAATAAAAAAAAAATGTTAAGTGCCCCCTTCCCCGCTTTAAAGGGAAAGTGTAAAAATAAAAAAATAAAATAAACAATAATAAAAAAGAAAATGTAAATTGCCCCCTTCCCCGCTTTAAAGGGAAAGTGTAAAAATAAAATAAAAAAAAATAAAAAAAAATGTAAAGTGCCCCCTTCCCCGCTTTAAAGGGAAAGTGTAAAAATAAAAAAATAAAATAAACAATAATAAAAAAGAAAATGTAAAGTGCCCCCCATACCCGCTTTAAAGGGAAAGTGTAAAAATAAAATAAACAATAATAAAAAAGAAAATGTAAAGTGCCCCCTTCCCCGCTTTAAAGGGAAAGTGTAAAAATAAAAAAATAAAATAAACAATAATAAAAAAGAAAATGTAAAGTGCCCCCCATACCCGCTTTAAAGGGAAAGTGTAAAAATAAAATAAACAATAATAAAAAAGAAAATGTAAAGTGCCCCCCATACCCGCTTTAAAGGGAAAGTGTAAAAATAAAATAAACAATAATAAAAAAGAAAATGTAAAGTGCCCCCTTCCCCGCTTTAAAGGGAAAGTGTAAAAATAAAAAAATAAAATAAACAATAATAAAAAAGAAAATGTAAAGTGCCCCCCATACCCGCTTTAAAGGGAAAGTGTAAAAATAAAAATAAACAATAATAAAAAAAAAATGTTAAGTGCCCCCTTCCCCGCTTTAAAGGGAAAGTGTAAAAATAAAAAAATAAAATAAACAATAATAAAAAAGAAAATGTAAATTGCCCCCTTCCCCGCTTTAAAGGGAAAGTGTAAAAATAAAATAAAAAATAATAAAAAAAAATGTAAAGTGCCCCCTTCCCCGCTTTAAAGGGAAAGTGTAAAAATAAAAAAATAAAATAAACAATAATAAAAAAGAAAATGTAAAGTGCCCCCCATACCCGCTTTAAAGGGAAAGTGTAAAAATAAAATAAACAATAATAAAAAAGAAAATGTAAAGTGCCCCCTTCCCCGCTTTAAAGGGAAAGTGTAAAAATAAAAAAATAAAATAAACAATAATAAAAAAGAAAATGTAAAGTGCCCCCCATACCCGCTTTAAAGGGAAAGTGTAAAAATAAAATAAACAATAATAAAAAAGAAAATGTAAAGTGCCCCCTTCCCCGCTTTAAAGGGAAAGTGTAAAAATAAAAAAATAAAATAAACAATAATAAAAAAGAAAATGTAAAGTGCCCCCCATACCCGCTTTAAAGGGAAAGTGTAAAAATAAAATAAACAATAATAAAAAAGAAAATGTAAAGTGCCCCCTTCCCCGCTTTAAAGGGAAAGTGTAAAAATAAAAATAAACAATAATAAAAAAAAAAAGTAAAGTGCCCCCTTCCCCGCTTTAAAGGGAAAGTGTAAAAATAAAAAAATAAAATAAACAATAATAAAAAAGAAAATGTAAATTGCCCCCTTCCCGCTTTAAAGGGAAAGTGTAAAAATAAAATAAACAATAATAAAAAAGAAAATGTAAAGTGCCCCCCATCCCAGCTTTAAAGGGAAAATGGGTTTGAAAAATTGCTGTGCAAATACTGTTTGACATAAAAAGTTGCAATGACCGCCATTTTATTCCTTAGGGTCTCTGCTAAAAAAAATATATAATTTTTGGGGGTTCTGAGTAATTTTCTAGCAAAAAAAAAAGATGATTTTTACATGTAGGAGCGGAGTGCCAGAATTGTCCCGGTATGGAAGTGGTTAATAAGTAATTTTCTGACAATAAATACACGTTTAGTGGGTAAATTTACACTGCGCATGCGTCAAGTAGCTGGTTGGCGAAGATGACCGCTCGGAATGGAATTACACTGCAGCAGCCATCTGCTTTTCTGTCGCTGGAGGGCAGTAGAGTCCGCTCAGAGGAGTGATTGTGTGACTATATGAGTTTGTCGTTGTTCTGTAACACCGTGTAGGCCAACCAGCACGAGAGTTCCACTGGCGACTTCCGCCAGCCAGTGTTTTTCACGCACGCGCAGTGCGGCTTCACGGCTCTGCGCATGCGTTGTTCAACAGCCGCCTTCATTTTCTTTCTGCGCACGCGTCCTCTACCCTCATTGGTCCTTCCCGGAGCGTGCGCAGTCAGCGTCCGTTGCACGGATCGATCGGCGGACTCGAAATGCTGGACAAGAAACCCTCCGGTGAGTGCTTTCGGCGGCCACCGTCACGTGGTACCACAGTCTCCACCTCTGCGCTGTGTGAGGTCACACCCCTCGTCCCATGTGCTGGGAATGGGCGGGACACCAAGTGCTGGCCGTCACGGATGGTGGGCGGGACTGTTATGGGCGGAGACAGTGTAGGGGGAGGGCTGATGATAAGTCCTGGTGGGGGAGGGGCAATTATTTAAATTCTTAAAGGAGCTCTCCACCCAGATCTGAAATGTGGGTTTAGCTGGAGCTGATTTACATGGATTTTAAAGCCAAAGCTGCACTGCTAAAGTAGTAGTGTGAGACTTGTGCCACTGCCCCGCCCACTACTTACCCTTTGGCCTTCCTGTAGATGTCAGTGCGCGCCGTTCAGTTCATTATTCTCTGGGGTCTCTTCCTGACCACCTCCTCCTCCCTACAGATTGCCCCGCCCACCGCCAGCCTGATTTCAGCTCCCAGTGGGAGGAGACGGCTCGGCTGGACTTTGCTCAGAACTGGTTTCCAGTTGGTGGTGACGTCATAGTGGGATGGAAAGAGCAAAGTAGATGTGTCATCACCCTCCCCCTTCCTTAATGGTGTGGACCTGCCCTTTAAGAGTGGACCTGTCCTTTAACATTGGACCCGTCCTTTAACATTGGACCCGTCCTTTAAGAGTGGACCTGTCCTTTAACATTGGACCCGTCCTTTAAGAGTGGACCTGTCCTTTAAGAGTGGACCTGTCCTTTAAGAGTGGACCTGTCCTTTAATATTGGACCTGTCCTTTAAGAGTGGACCTGTCCTTTAATATTGGACCCGTCCTTTAACATTGGACCTGTCCTTTAACATTGGACCTGTCCTTTAAGAGTGGACCTGTCCTTTAAGAGTGGACCTGTCCTTTAAGAGTGGACCTGTCCTTTAACATTGGACCTGTCCTTTAAAAGTGGACCCGTCCTTTAATATTGGACCCGTCCTTTAACATTGGACCTGTCCTTTAAGAGTGGACCCGTCCTTTAACATTGGACCTGTCCTTTAAGAGTGGACCTGTCCTTTAACATTGGACCCGTCCTTTAAGAGTGGACCTGTCCTTTAATATTGGACCTGTCCTTTAAGAGTGGACCCGTCCTTTAACATTGGACCTGTCCTTTAAGAGTGGACCCCTCCTTTAACATTGGACCCGTCCTTTAAGAGTGGACCTGCCTTTTAAGAGTGGACCCGTCCTTTAACATTGGACCTGTCCTTTAAGAGTGGACCTGTCCTTTAAGAGTGGACCCGTCCTTTAAGAGTGGACCCGTCCTTTAAGAGTGGACCCGTCCTTTAAGAGTGGACCCGTCCTTTAAGAGTGGACCCGTCCTTTAACATTGGACCTGTCCTTTAAGAGTCGCCTCTCCTTAAACAAAATGCATTTTCTTCGTTTTGGTTTTAAAATTTTCTCCTAAGAACAGCGTCCAAGTCGGACTGATGATGTCCAAGGACAGGCCTACATTGAAGGACAGATTCACTGTTAAAGGACAGGTCCAACTTATTGGGCAGGTCCAATGAAGAAAGGGCGGGGCTGTGACACCCAGAATTATGTTATCTAGGCACTGAAGAAGGGGCGGGGCTGTGATACCCAGAATTATGTTATCTAGGCACTGAAGAAGGGGCAGGGCTGTGACACCAGAATGATGATATCTAGGCATTGAATTAGGGGTGGGGTTGTGACACCCAGAATGATGATATCTAGGCACTAAAGAAGGGGCGGGGCTGTGACACCCAGAATGATGATATCTAGGCACTAAAGAAGGGGCGGGGCTGTGACACCCAGAATGATGATATCTAGGCACTGAAGAAGGGGTGGGGCTGTGACACCAGAATGATGATATCTAGGCATTGAATTAGGGGTGGGGTTGTGACACCCAGAATGATGATATCTAGGCACTAAAGAAGGGGTGGGGCTGTGACACCAGAATGATGATATCTAGGCATTGAATTAGGGGTGGGGTTGTGACACCCAGAATGATGATATCTAGGCACTAAAGAAGGGGCGGGGCTGTGACACCAGAATGATGATATCTAGGCATTAAAGAAGGGGCGGGGCTGTGACACCCAGAATGATGTTATCTAGGCATTGAAGAAGGGGCGGAGCTGTGATACCCAGAATTATGTTATCTAGGCATTGAATTAGGGGCGGGGCTGTGACACCCAGAATGATGATATCTAGGCATTGAAGAAGGGGCAGGGCTGTGACACCAGAATGATGATATCTAGGCATTGAAGAAGGGGCGGAGCTGTGATACCCAGAATTATGTTATCTAGGCATTGAATTAGGGGCGGGGCTGTGACACCCAGAATGATGATATCTAGGCACTGAAGAAGGGGCGGGGCTGTGACACCCAGAATGATGATATCTAGGCATTAAAGAAGGGGCGGGACTGTGACACCCAGAATGATGTTATCTAGGCATTGAAGAAGGGGCGGGGCTGTGACACCCAGAAGTACTGAAAATGAAATGAAGAATGGAGGGGGTGAAGAACATGGTCATTGAATATCAGTACACTGTATACAGCCAGCATAAGTACCCAAGGCTGCCCTAGTATTATCTTCCTGCCATCATCTATGTATGGGGTCACCTGCAAATTAGGCTTGGTGGGAGGGGATTAGAGGCAGGACCAGACAAACGATGAATTGATAATATATTCGATGTATCGCCTTTTGTCATGTAATACATCACCATGTGAAATTATTTTTAACTTAACTTTTTTTCCCTGTTTTTCAGTGCGCTCCAATGACCCCTCCCAGAGGCGGGTGTTGGACTCCGCCACCCGCCAGCGCCGCCTCAACCGTCAGCTGGAAGCTTTGGAAAAGGACAATTTCCAGGATGACCCCCACGCCAACCTGCCGCAGCTCAAGCGCCTCCCGCAGTTCGATGACGACACGGAGACCGGTGGGTTCCTCTCCATGTGGGGGGCGGCGTGGTGCATTGTGGGAGAAATAGCGATAGACTTTCATCAGTGATAATGATACATTGTAGATCTATCAGGTTCTATTGATTACTTGTTATCATGGGAGGAGGAGGATCAGATGCAACAATGTATCAGGATTCCAGTCCTGATGAGATTAAAGTGTGGGGACATCCTCAGCTCTTTGTATTGGGAAGGTCAGCCATGGTCCATCCTCAGCTCTTCGTATTGGGAAGGTCAGCCATGGTCCATCCTCAGCTCTTCGTATTGGGAAGGTCAGCCATGGTCCATCCTCAGCTCTTTGTAGTGGGAAGGTCAGCCATGGTCCATCCTCAGCTCTTCCTATTGGGAAGGTCAGCCATGGTCCATCCTCAGCTCTTCCTATTGGGAAGGTCAGCCATGGTCCATCCTCGGCTCTTTGTATTGGGAAGGTCAGCCATGGTCCATCCTCGGCTCTTTGTATTGAGAAGGTCAGCCATGGTCCATCCTCAGCTCTTCGTATTGGGAAGGTCAGCCATGGTCCATCCTCGGCTCTTCGTATTGGGAAGGTCAGCCATGGTCCATCCTCAGCTCTTCGTATTGGGAAGGTCAGCCATGGTCCATCCTCGGCTCTTCGTATTGGGAAGGTCAGCAATGGTCCAACCTCGGCTGTTCGTATTGGGAAGGTCAGCCATGGTCCATCCTCGGCTCTTCGTATTGGGAAGGTCAGCCATGGTCCATCCTCGGCTCTTCGTATTGGGAAGGTCAGCCATGGTCCATCCTCGGCTCTTCGTATTGGGAAGGTCAGCCATGGTCCATCCTCGGCTCTTCGTATTGGGAAGGTCAGCCATGGTCCATCCTCGGCTCTTCGTATTGGGAAGGTCAGCCATGGTCCATCCTCGGCTCTTCGTATTGGGAAGGTCAGCCATGGTCCATCCTCGGCTCTTCGTATTGGGAAGGTCAGCCATGGTCCATCCTCGGCTCTTCGTATTGGGAAGGTCAGCCATGGTCCATCCTCAGCTCTTCGTAATGGGCAGGTCAGTCATGGTCTATCCTCGGCTCTTCGTATTGGGAAGGTCAGCCATGGTCCATCCATACATCTCAGGGCTTCCCATTCAGTTTTTAATGGAGTGCAGTTTTAACCCCTTTTGCTTCCAGAACTGTTTTTCTCTTTTGTTCATTGGCGGACACAGCTCGTTATCTTCATGACCATTAGGTTATACTGCCCCCTACAGGAGTAGGACATTAGGCAGAAAAAGAATCTGGCTACACCCATGGGCAGTCCCAGGGGTTATTCTCCCCTCTCTCTGCTACAGGTACTAGTTCCTTGCTGGGAATTTTTTTAGATAGAATTTTTTTCTCCTGGTTTTTCCCTGTGAGATCTACAATCAACTGCCGGACTGGATAATCTAGATCCTGTGGTCACCCCAGTCTGGCCAGCGAGCGCACGCAGACCTCAGCTCCACGCTGGGTCGGCTGCGACATAGCCCCTCCGGACGGGGCTAGCCTGCAAGTTAAACAAAGTCGCTTACGACCAGGTTTCAGCCTGAGTCGCAGCGTTCCACCTGGCCGACAGCCCCCCCCCATTTCGATGGCGAGGGGTTCTGTCTGGAGCAGTGCCCGCATGGTTTCTGGTATGGTGAGTAGCTGTCCTCCCTCTCCCCTACCGGTTTTGGGGTAACGTTGGCTCCTCTTCGGGACGGTCAGACCCCCAGGTTCCCCTCCTTCCCGTCAGGCACCCCCCTTTTCATCTGTTCCCCATCCTACCCCCCCCCCCCCCCCTTCCACTTATACTGGGGCTGTGTGGGTGGGCTGGTCCACCTCTGGGGGTTGGGAGCAGGGCACTGCGCTGGTGATGGGGCCCGGGGGGGGGGTGCGCTCCCAGCGACCGGACGATAGGCTCTGCTGGGGGGTTGCACCTGGTGGGGGCTCCTGCTAGGGCCCTCTGTCCTACCTGGGTCTGTCCTTGAGGCCTAGGGATTCCTCCTAGGTCCTTGGGAGCCTTGTGGTGCCACCATTTTGCTGTAGCCTGTGTGTTTCTATGCACGGCGACCATGTTTGTGTAGTCTGGCGGCCATTTTGCAGTGGTTTGCCATTGAAAATAGCGGCGGCCATGACAGTGGAGCCCTGTGAGTGGCGATTTCGGCGATGGGAGCCCCTTCTCATCCCTTGGTGCTGACTCCTGAATCTTTTCACTTCCAGATCGCCGCACGTGGAGTGCAGATTATCCTGGTGGCTGCAGGTGCCTGTTTCTGCTGGATGGTGAGTCTGGTGGGGTTCTCTCCCTCTGCTGAGGAACGCTTAGTGCTTGTGCCTGGCGACCGGATGGTGCTGCCAGCGCAGTGGGGGTTGTCCCTTTGCAGTGTTTTGCACTTTTTGTGGGGTCCACCTGGTGACTCATGGAGTCTTTGGAGCACATTTCCCCCACTTGACCCCTCTCTGAAGCTGCGGGGCCCTCCGAGTCCCAACCATCCATCGATGCACTGATGGTGGTCCCTGAGTCCTTTGTGTCCCGGGTGGAGGTGATTTTCGGCCAAGGGGCTAGTAAAAAGGGCCCCACATCTCCCCCTGCCTCATCTGTCTCATCAGATCCTGAATCTGATTCGGCCGCCGCGGACATGGGTCACCCTGCTGGGTCTGCGACCATGCGCCCAGAATTCTTAGATCGTGAGGATGATACCTCGACATCTGCAACCGCGCAGAGAAAGGCGCTGGTGGGAGCACTGATTGTATCTGTGCATAAAACCTTGAACATGGAGGACGCAGCTGCAACGGAGGCGCAGGTTCCCTTTGGCACTTACAAGTCAAGTATGGGTTTCGAGTACTTTATACAACTCGGCCTAAAAGACTCCGTAGCTGCCAGGTACACCCTAATTGACCAGACCACATCCAAGGCATGCAAGGCAAATTCCTTCGGATGTTTCGGCCTGGGGCACAGGGAAGGCAACACAATGTCTTAATTCAAATGAAAATCAGAGACAGCCTTTGGGAGGAACAACCTTATATCTGTGAATCACCAAGTAAGGTGAACAACAGGAAAACGCCGCCAATTCCGACACCCTGCGTGCAGAGGTAATAGCCACCAAAAATGCCACCTTCTAAGACCGTGTAAGCAAGGGAATCTCCCTAAGATTCTCAAAAGGAGGCTTCTGGAGAACCAAAAGCACCAAATTGAGGTCCCAAGGCGGCAACGGGGACCGCACTGGAAGAACCAAATGTCGGACACCCCGAAGAAAGGTACAGATCAGGGAGTGTGTGGCCAAAGGCTGTTGGAAGAAGACCGCCAAAGCCGACACCTGGCCCTTGATGGTACTCAAGGCCAATTTCTGTTCAACTCCCCGTTGAAGGAAGGTCAAAATCCGAGCCAGGAGGAGTGAGGATGATCCCCAAGAGACTCACACCACACAATGTACGTCTTCCACGTACGATGGTAGATCTTCCTAGAAGTAGGTTTCCTAGCTTTTAACAGCGTTGGGATCCCTGACTCAGATAAACCTCTACTGATCAGCACCTGGCATTCAACAGCCAAGCCATCAATGCCAGCGACTGTAAAGTAGGATGGAAGATTGGTCCTTGGGACAGCAGATCCTCCCTGAGAGGTAGTTCCCCCGACTTCCACCACCTTCCCGGCCTCTCCCATTCCTCCAAGGAGCCTGGGACTGAAGCTGGCGGTTTCACCAGCTGACCATAGAGATGAGGGAGGAACTAATTTGCGTCTCTATGAAACCGGAAGTGACGCAATCCGCAGTTTCGGTTTGTTGTAAACAAGCTTTTAGCAGCTTGTACAGAATCCTATCAAACCGATTTTGGTTTGATCAGATGCTTTTAAAGCCAGAGGAGAGATCTGGGGTCCGATAGAACCCAGATGTCACAGTAAAGAGAACCTGTCACAGCCCATGCTAACACAAGGGATTGTTGTTCATGCCTTGTGATGGCAATAAAGTTGATAAAAAATAAAGTGATTGTAAAGTCTCGTTTTTTTTTTTTTAAATACCAAACGTGTTATACTACCTCTGTGCAGTTGGTTTTGCACAGAGCAGCCCCAATCCTCCCTCTTTGCTGCTCCTGGCTTCTCCCTCCTGTCGAGTGACCCCACAGCAAACAGCTTGCTATGGGGGCACCTCTCTCTCTCCTGATTGGCTAACTGACTTTGATTGACAGCTGCGGGAGCTATTGGCGCTGCTGTTGTGTCTGAGCCATTTAGAAAGGGAGAGTCCCACAACTCACTAGCAAAAGAAAGCAAATCTGTTATGAATCATATTGATCATCATTGTGATCACATGATCCCGAGTACTGGGATCTGAATTCCGTTGCGTCCGGTGGACACAGTGATCGCAGGGAGGGGAAAACTTTGTGCGCCCCAACGGGCGCCCGGCGCCCCCCTTTGTCTGTATAGGTCAAATGACGTGCAGGTACGTCGCCTTGCCTGTATATGCCGTCTACCTGCAGTAAATGTGGTCGGTCAGAAAGTGGTTAAAGTAAGGTATGTAATAGGAATAGAAAAGTTGTGCTTAAAAAAAATCAGCAGCACATTGATTGGGGAAGGCAAATATCGGCACATTAAATGTTCGCTTTAAAAATGCAGCCAGGTGAGTGGGAATCGCCGTAATGGCAGCAAGGGTGCAGATCCCATAGGGAAGGGATTGAAGGTATTACCTTAATAGATATCAGTAACTCTCTGCTTCCCTGGGGAGGGTACAGGCTCTTGAAGTATCTATGGAACCCCTTTTTTTTTATCAGGGAAACTGCATGTTTACTGGGATATCCTAAACCCAGGCCCACTTATAAGGAGGATCTATGTGTACGGTGATGGTTAGGTTTCCTCTGGGAGGATGGATGTGAGAATGAAATCTTCCTGATGTTGGATTGTATCCTATTGAGTCCTATCCCTATTGGATATTTTTGTTTTTGTCAGGCAAGAAAAAGAAGAAAACTCGAGGGGATCATTTTAAGCTGAGATTCCGGAAGAATTTCCAGGCTCTTCTGGAGGAACAGGTCAGTGTATGTGTCACCAATAGATTGGGGGGGGGGTGGGCTTGGGGAGACTCATACCCCCTTCTATATATGTCACCCTGCAGGAGAACAGACTCCTATCCTCTTCTATATGTGTCACCCTGCAGGAGGAGTACAGACTCCTATCCCCTTCTATATGTGTCACCCTGCAGGAGGAGAACAGACTCCTATCCCCTTCTATATGTGTCACCCTGCAGGAGGAGTACAGACTCCTATCCTCTTCTATATGTGTCACCCTGCAGGAGAACAGACTCCTATCCCCTTCTATATGTGTCACCCTGCAGGAGAACAGACTCCTATCCCCTTCTTTATGTGTCACTCTGCAGGAGGAGTACAGACTCCTATCCCCTTCTATATGTGTCACCCTGCAGGAGGAGTACAGACTCCTATCCCCTTCTTTATGTGTCACTCTGCAGGAGGAGTACAGACTCCTATCCCCTTCTATATGTGTCACTCTGCAGGAGGAGTACAGACTCCTATCCCCTTCTATATGTGTCACCCTGCAGGAGGAGAACAGACTCCTATCCCCTTCTTTATGTATCACTCTGCAGGAGGAGAACAGACTCCTATCCCCTTCTATATGTGTCACCCTTCAGGAGGAGTACAGACTCCTATCCCCTTCTATATGTGTCACCCTGCAGGAGGAGTACAGACTCCTATCCCCTTCTATATGTGTCACCCTGCAGGAGGAGTACAGACTCCTATCCCCTTCTATATGTGTCACCCTGCAGGAGGAGAACAGACTGCTATCCCCTTCTATATGTGTCACCCTGCAGGAGGAGGACAGACTCCTATCCTCTTCTATATGTGTCACCCTGCAGGAGGAGTACAGACTCCTATCCCCTTCTATATGTGTCACCCTGCAGGAGGAGAACAGACTGCTATCCCCTTCTATATGTGTCACCCTGCAGGAGGAGAACAGACTCCTATCCTCTTCTATATGTGTCACCCTTCAGGAGGAGTACAGACTCCTATCCCCTTCTATATGTGTCACCCTGCAGGAGGAGTACAGACTCCTATCCTCTTCTATATGTGTCACCCTGCAGGAGGAGTACAGACTCCTATCCCCTTCTATATGTGTCACCCTGCAGGAGGAGTACAGACTGCTATCCCCTTCTATATGTGTCACCCTGCAGGAGGAGGACAGACTCCTATTCTCTTCTATATGTGTCACCCTGCAGGAGGAGGACAGACTCCTATCCTCTTCTATATGTGTCACCCTGCAGGAGGAGTACAGACTCCTATCCCCTTCTATATGTGTCACCCTGCAGGAGGAGGACAGACTCCTATTCCCTTCTATATGTGTCACCCTGCAGGAGGAGTACAGACTCCTATCCCCTTCTATATGTGTCACCCTGCAGGAGGAGTACAGACTCCTATCCCCTTCTATATGTGTCACCCTGCAGAAGGAGTACAGACTCCTATCCTCTTCTATATGTGTCACCCTGCAGGAGGAGTACAGACTCCTATCCCCTTCTATATGTGTCACCTTGCAGGAGGAGTACAGACTCCTACCCCCTTCTATATGTGTCACCCTTCAGGAGGAGTACAGACTCCTATCCCCTTCTATATGTGTCACCCTGCAGGAGGAGTACAGACTCCTATCCCCTTCTATATATGTGTCACCCTGCAGGAGGAGTACAGACTCCTACCCCCTTCTATATGTGTCACCCTGCAGGAGGAGAACAGACTCCTATCCCCTTCTATATGTGTCACCCCGCAGGAGGAGTACAGACTCCTATCCCCTTCTATATGTGTCACCCTGCAGGAGGAGAACAGACTCCTATCCCCTTCTATATGTGTCACCCTGCAGGAGGAGAACAGACTCCTATCCCCTTCTATATGTGTCACCCTGCAGGAGGAGAACAGACTCCTATCCCCTTCTATATGTGTCACCCTGCAGGAGGAGTACAGACTCCTATCCCCTTCTATATGTGTCACCCTGCAGGAGGAGAACAGACTCCTCTCCCCTTCTATATGTGTCACCCTGCAGGAGGAGAACAGACTCCTATCCCCTTCTATATGTGTCACCCTGCAGGAGGAGGACAGCCTCCTATCCCCTTCTATATGTGTCACCCTGCAGGAGGAGTACAGACTCCTATCCCCTTCTATATGTGTCACCCTGCAGAAGGAGTACAGACTCCTATCCCCTTCTATATGTGTCACCCTGCAGAAGGAGTACAGACTCCTATCCCCTTCTATATGTGTCACCCTGCAGGAGGAGTACAGACTCCTATCCCCTTCTATATGTGTCACCCTGCAGGAGGAGTACAGACTCCTATCCCCCTTCTATATGTGTCACCCTGCAGGAGGAGAACAGACTCCTATCCCCTTCTATATGTGTCACCCTGCAGGAGGAGTACAGACTCCTATCCCCTTCTATATGTGTCACCCTGCAGGAGGAGTACAGACTCCTATCCCCTTCTATATGTGTCACCCTTCAGGAGGAGTACAGACTCCTATCCCCTTCTATATGTGTCACCCTTCAGGAGGAGTACAGACTCCTATCCCCTTCTATATGTGTCACCCTGCAGGAGGAAGATTGATATTTTTTCTTTCTTTTTTCCCCGTTTCAGAATTTGAGCACCAGTGAAGGACCCAATTATCTGACAGCCTGTGCGACTCCATCCAACTTCCCCCAACGCCATTTCTGCTCTGTGTGCGGGTTTCCCTCTAATTATTGCTGCGTGTCGTGTGGAGCGCGGTATTGCTGCGTTAAGTGTCTGGGGACGCACCAGGAGACCAGGTGACTTCTATCTTCTGTCCTCCCATTATCTGCTTCCTATATATTCCATGCATGGTGTCCTCATACTGACCCATCTTCTGTCATTTCTTTTCCAGGTGTCTGAAGTGGACGGTGTGAGACCTCCCTCCGCTCGCTGTACACTGTAATTATTGTAAATAACTTTTTTGTAGTAATAATTCTGTACATTTTTTTTTTTATGTTAACGGTTGCTGAAAAATAAAAATGATCTTCTCTTAATTTGTGTCCGTTGGGTGATCTGCCAGATTCTACACCAGTTTGCTGGCTGCTTAAAGCAGAAGCATCTCCACAGGCCTAACCACGTAAGGCTCGGGCCTATTCCTGACACTTTTTGTTTACAAGTTAAAATCTGTATTTTTTGCTAGAAAATTACTTAGAACCCCCAAACATCATATATATTTTTTTAGCAAAGACTCTGGATAATAAAATGGCGGTCATTGCAATATTTTTTTTCACGCGGTATTTGCGCAGCGGTCTTTCAAACGCCATTTTTTTGGAAAAATTACGAAAAATCACATTTCACTGCATTTAAAAGAAACTAAACAGTAAAGTTAGCCCATTTTGTATATTGTAAAAGATAATGTCACGCCGAGTAAATAGATACCCAACATGTTACGGTTTAAAATTGCGCACACCCGTGGAATGGCGACAAACTACGGTCAATAGAAATCTCCATAGGCGGCGTTTTAAAAATTTTTAACGGTTACCAGTTTAGATTTAGAAAGTAGCTCTTTTTTTTTAATTATTGCTCATGCTCTGGCGATCGCAGCAATACCTCACATGTGTGGTTTGAACAACGATTTTATTTATTCGCAGCTCGACTTCCGTATACATTTTCTTTTGTGCGCGAGCTAACGGTGACGGGGGTGGCTAAAATATATATATATATATTTTTTTTTTTTCCTATTTATTTATTTTTTAGTTTTAACACAGGTTTTTAAAAAAAAAATACAAATCTGACCACTTTTATTGCTGTCACAAGCAATGTAAACACCCCTTGTGACAGCAAAATTGCGCACACCCGTGGAATGGCGACAAACTACGGTCAATAGAAATCTCCATAGGCGGCATTTTAAAATTTTTTAACGGTTACCAGTTTAGAGTTAGAGAGTAGCTCTATTTTTTTTAATTATTGCTCATGCTCTGACGACTTCGGCGATACCTCACATGTGTGGTTTGAACAGCGATTTTATTTATTCGCAGCTCGACTTCCGTATACATTTTCTTTTGTGCGCGAGCTAACGGTGACGGGGGTGGCTAAAATATATATATATATATATATATATATATATATATATATATATATTTTTTTTTTTTTTTTCCTATTTATTTATTTGTTTTTAGTTTTAATACAGGTTTTTAAAAAAAAATACAAATCTGATCACTTTTATTGCTGTCACAAGCAATGTAAACACCCCTTGTGACAGCTATAGGCAGTGACAGGTACTCTTTATGGAGGGATCGAGGGTCTAAAAGATCCCCAAACCCCTCCACTGCACTTCTATGTATTCAAAACGTGGAAAACTGCATTTTTGAATACATTCACTTTTTAAATCCGCCGCCTTTAGCAGCACAGTAACCCGGACGTGACGTAATGGACGCCCCCTCCGGGTTACGTCATCGGAGACCCGATCGAAGCCACATCCGACTTTGATCGGGACTCCATCCAGCCAGCGGACGTGCCGGCTGGTTGCTCGGATCTCCCGGTTGGACGGGAGCCCGGGCAGAGCCACGGAAGGCGGCGGGAGGGGGGGCGTCCCCTCCCGATCGCTGGGGGAACAATCGAGCGGCTCCCGAGCCACATCGGTCATTACCACCGGAAAGCCGACTGCCGGCTCTTAACCTCCCTGGCGGTATGATTCTTTTGGATTTTAGGTGCTGAAAGCGGTACCATTATTTTGCATGCAATTCTTGTGAATGGGCAGCCCAAACCAACTGTATACATTTATTATATATATTATGTATATATATATATATATATATATAATGTATACAGTTGGTTTGGGCTGCTCATTCACAAGAATTACGTGTATGTGTATATATATATATATATATATATATATATATATATACTGTATATATATATATTTACATAAAAAGTACAGTAAAACTGCAGGAAAGGGCACTGGGGGGCAATGTAATGTGATTTTATTTTATTTTGAACGGTATCAGTGTGTTTGGTGCATTTTACGTTTGAATTTGCCGCCGGTTCCACCCCCCGGCGGACGTCACGTCGCCGGAGAAGGAAGCCGGGGCTCGCAGACGATCGGGAGGAAGCTCCGCCGCCGCACACCGCTCGCAGTCTTCACTGGATCCCGGAGAAAAGGTAAGTAAAACCTCTTCCAGCATCCAGCGATCTTCTTAGCGCTACCCCGAGTGTGACTCGGGGTTACCGCTTTTGGCTCTAAAATTTTACCCCGAGTCACACTCGGGAATACCGCTAGGAAGGTTAACAACGGTACTGGGATGATGCCTCCCCGGTATAACCCCGCAAAGTCAGCCGACGTACTGTAGGTCTACGTCACTTTGCGGTAAGTGGTTAAAATCTGTTTTTTTTTTTTTGTTTTTTTTTTGCTAGAAAACTACTTAGAACCCCCAAACGGTAAATATATATATATATATATATTTTTTTAGCAGAGACCCTTGAGAATAAAATGGATATCGTTTCAATATTTTTTTTTCACACCGTACTTGCGCAGCGGTCTTCCTAACGCAATATTTTTGGAAAAAAAAATCACTTTTTTGAATTAAAAAATAAGAAACCAGTAAAGTTAGCCCAAATGTTATAGATGATGTTAGGCCGAGTAAATAGATACCCAACATGTCATGCTTCAAAATTGTGCACACTCATGGAATGGCGACAAACATTGGTACCTAAAAATCCCCATAGGCGACGCTTTCTACATAAGCAAACAAGTAAAGCGTTGGTGCAATGCACCTGTCCCCTGCGCTCTGAGTGGTGCAATCCTATATCCACCTCGGCTACAAATTCGTAGATCTTGAGAACTATTGACACGGCAATTCAGGAAGGCTTTGGCCTTGCAGCCCCTTACAAGACCAGGGTAGTCAGGGACAACTAAAAACGATAAACAGACACAAGGGCGCACCGGCCGAGTGCATTATCCTTTAAAAAGGTTTATTAAAATAATGAAATAAAATACTCACAAACAAGTTCTTGATAAAAGCATATCAGACAAGATAAATAGTCCTCAGCATCAAGATCGGGAAAGAGTCGTCCCCCGAAGTTGTATAGGCTTACGCGTTTCGAGGCTTTGCCTGAAAAGCATGTCTAAACCTATTCTTAATATACTAGACAATGACTCTAGGAATCAGATGCAATTGGATAGGGACCCTCCCTTTCTAAGGCGTGTGCATGTGTTGTATTATCTTATTACAATGGATGGGTGTTTATGGGCGGGGACCTCATGCATACGCCCTGGAAAGGGAGGGTCCCTATCCAATTGCATCTGATTCCTAGAGTCATTGTCTAGTACACAGGTGTCAAACACAAGGCCTGCGGGCCGAATGTGGCCCCCCAGGCCATTTCATGTGGCCCTCGCACCTCTCCTGCAGCTGCGGTAACCCCCTTGTCTCTGCCCCCACCTTGTCTCTGTAGTCAGCAGCAGAGAGGACCGAACTCCTTTGCCAGATTCTGCAGTTCCCTGTGCAGCTGCAGAAAGGCTCCTCTTTGCCCACCCCCTCCTTTCTCAGCAGTCCACAGCAGAGAGGAGGTCAGAACTCCTCCTACAGATCCTGCACCCCTCTGTGCAGTCGCAACAACACCTTGCCTTTTGCCTCCCCGGATTTTAGCATTCAGAAGACTCTGGAAGCTGACTCCAGCCCTCATCTGGTTCTCCAGACCCTGTACTTCTTTCCAGATCCACCCGCATCTTCTTCCTGGCAGCAGCACAAGGTAAGGGGGTGCATTGTAATGTAAGGAAGGGTGGGTGACTCGACTTCTGATGGTGGGGGGTTCTTGACATCTCATGTAGGGTGTAAGAGGGTGTGGGGTGCTCTGGACATCTAATCCTACAGATATAACTGGCCCTTTGAGGGCAACCATAATGCTGATGTGGCCCACGATGAAATTGAGTTTGACACCCCTGGTTTGGTATATTAAGCATAGGTTTAGACATGCTTTTCAGGCTCTGAAGAAGAGGCGAAGCCTCGAAACACGTAAGCCTATACAGCTTCTGGGGACGACTTTTCCCGATCTTGATGCTAAGGACTATGTATCTTGTCTGATATGCTTTTATCAAGAACTCGTTTGTGAATATTATATTTAATTATTTTAATAAACCTTTTTAAAGGATAATGCACTAGGCCAGTGCGCCCTTGTGTCTGCCGATAGGACCACCCTTATCTGTAAGAGGACCGCTATCTGCTGCCATAACCCTGGTATTTAGCGTCAAAGTACCGACGTATAACTGCGGCGGGCGGTCGGTAAGTGCTTAAAGCAGAAGCATCTCCACAAGCTTAAAAAAAACTTGTCGTCCCAGGGGCCACGGTTATTATAACTCGCAAAGTAGTCAATTAGTGAGTGATCTCCCTTCATCAGGGAAACATTGGCCAGATTACATGAAAATGAATAAAAAATATGCATTTGGAACCACCCTGGTGGCATCCAATAAGAATGGGTCTATTGTTGAAACCATAAAAATGTATATGTATTAAAAAAAAACCCACTAATAACTCCTAAAAAGTTCCCAATAAAAAAACGATTTTATATTCTACAGATCTTCAAATAAGCCCCCCATACAGGAACCTTTCCACAAAATATTATTAGACAGGAAACAAATCAAATCCAGTTCAACATAAATCCTTTGTATCAAGTTCACATCCCCATTACTTCCATTCTTTGATACTTGAAGTGGCGGCCGGTGCGTTGGGGGCGCAGGGGCGCCGCCCCCCCCCCCCCCCTATCCATGCATCCGGCCCCCTAATCTGCATGCCGGACGCATGGAGTTCAATGGGGCTTTTTTTTTTTTAGTCACCTGATTAGAGCCAGTGGCTCTAATAGGCTTCAGCAAAGGGTGGACCCGGGGCGCAGAGCAGTGCGCCCCGAGCCCACCCATTATGTGACAATAGCAAATGAAAATTCGCTATTGTCACACGGATCCTCCTCCTAGCCAATCAAGAAGCGGGTCCGATACGCGCTTTCTGATTGGCCGAAAGGCAAACCCCATGCCATTGGCCGAGGAGGAGGCGGGAGGACTGAGGACTCAAGGAGACGCCGGGGGACTGAAGAGAAGCCGGTTGATGAAGCAAAAAATGACCACACTGCGAAAAAGAAATAAAAAAGGAGTGATTTATTCCACATCAAATAACGTCAAATAATCAAATTGTGAGACATGGGACAAAGGTAGACGCGTTTCACGACTGAGAATGTCGCTTACTCATTACCAAGTGAATTCTGATCATGAACAGACCTCAGATAAAGATGAATGTGCAGCTGAAACTGATTCAATTAATGAGATGTTCATGAAAATGAACCGCTGCAATCACCTGTGGGCTCTATTCACGAACAAAATAGGATACTCCCCAACCAGAAACATAAAAATTCATTACAAAAAACAAATAAAGAAAATTGCATAAAGTGTATACAAACAACAATATTTAGAAAAATTTGTAGAAAAATTTCCATATAGTATAATATAAACATATAGTGCATAGTCACATGAATAATGTGAATGTATGTTGACACAAATGATATTATGTGAATAAATATATGATATATAAAGAAATCTTGGTGATATATATATATATATATATATATGTATATGAAAACATGAAACATGTATGTGAAAAATATGAACCAAAAAATCCCATATAGGTTCAATTCAAAGTGGCCGATGACCGTGTATGTGTAGAAAAATATGTATGGATAAAAGATTCGAGAAAAAAATATATATATGTATATACACAATTTTCGAAAAAAACTTTTTCAAAATATAATGAAGCGAAATAAAATAAAATAAATTTAAAAAATTCATCTGTTTTGAGAGATCATGTACATGTAGAAACAAGCACGACATCTCTATCTCACTATATTTGAACGAATTCTAAAACCATTATGTGTGGGAGAAAAAGTATCTTTAAACATAAAAAAAATAAGTATATAATACATATGACTACACTGATACAATCGGGGAAAAATAGAAAATTAGAAAATCGGGCTGAATGGTATGGTGGTTTATTTGGTATCCCCTGTACCTACATATTATAAATGTATCGCTAACCAAAAAGCCCGATGTTCTTATCGATCAATATGTGGATGGTAAAGGGAAATTTATTTAATAAAGAATATGTCAAAAAAAGCCTAAAAAGTCCTGAAATATACCATATAAATCTATAAAGCTATACATGGATAGTAATCCATAATCAGAAATCCAAATTTATTTGAATAAATTCAAATGGAATCCTGAAAAATGACACCCTAAACCACCACTAGAAGAAATGAAATGGGGGGGAGGCAGGGGCGTAACTACAGGGGTTGCAGGGGTTGCAATCGCTACCGGGCCCCATGCTCCAGGGGGCCCAGTAGCAAACCAGTGGGTGAACTTAAAGGATCGCAAAGGTCACACTTGCGACCGGGCCCTGGCTTTGCACCACTGTGGGGAGGCCCCAAGATTGCAGGAAGGGGGCCCTCTGCAGAACTTGTGAAAGGATCCTGCTGCGGGACCGTAATAAAAGGCCATGCAACGAGTGTAAAGAGCCCCAGGATTAGTGGGAAGAGCCCTGGGCTTGAAGGGAAGGGCCCCCCGGCCAGGGGTCTGGGGGGCCCTTCATGGTTTCTTGCATCAGGGCCCTGAAGGTTCTAGTTATGCCTCTGGGGGGAGGGAAGGGGGAATTGCTAAAGGATGAATCGCCTATAACTAATAGATTATGTCAGAAATATATATAAATAAATATATAAATGTTGTAAAAACAAACATATATATAAAAAACTGGAAGCCATGAATAAATCAAGGCAAGCCCATGGGTAAATGGCTGAAATAAGTATAATGCCTGTGTATATTTTTTCTCTAGCTAAGATGTAAAAAAAGTTGTAAAAAAGAGAAAAAGGAAGATATAGCAACTGGATGAATAGTTGAATTGGTAAATTGTTAAATTCATAAATATGAATAACCAAAAATTGAGTAACCAGAAAATGTTGAAGAAAAGACATTGTTGGAAGAGTCATGTTGATGTAATCTCAATGATGGCATATACATAGAAAGTAATCAGAATAGGACGAGACTGTGTCAGGTAAATATGTAAATAATGCAGTGCTGTATCCTGGCCTAGGCCAACAAGGCCCAGGCCTAGGGCGGCACTTTGCAGGGGGGCAGCAAAAAAATATTTACTTATTTGTATAATGACTATGGACTTCCTATTTATTATACAAATAAGTGAAATAATCTTATAATTACAATAAGTGGCAGCAAACACAAGTCCAAATATCTTAAAAGAGTAATCTTACTAATCCCGTGACATAAGGCTGTACTAATGGGCACTGATAAGGCTGCACTGGTGGCCACTACTAATGGGGCTACACTGGTGACCACTGATGAGGCCACACTGATATGAGTAAAGAGGCAGCACTGATAAGGCTGCACTGATGAGGCTAAACTTATGGGAACTGATGAAGCTATGCTGATGAGCACTGATAGACTGAGGGTATGGTCTGTGGTTTACAGATGACAGGGTGGGTCATAAACAGGAAGGGGTGTGGCCTTTACAGGAAGTGGTGGGTCATATTTAAATTAGGGGGTGCACAAGTTTAGTCAGGCCTAGGGCAGCACAAAACCTAAATACACCACTGAAATAATGTAAATAATATATAAATGGGATATAAATTAGATGATATAATGTAACATCCTGATATGTTAATGTAAAGCAAAATACATAAAAATGAAAATAAAATACATTAAAGTAAACCCAAAATACCTAAACACATCAACCTAATAAATAAATATAAATGTCTAAGAAAAAAATCCATGGAAAACTAGGTATAAAAATGTGTCCCGTCCCATTCAAAATTCATACCTTCAGGTAGGCGTGTTCGGAGCTTGTATATCCATAATACTTCTCTCTTGCAAAGCATCTGGAATACATCACCCCCTCTGAAGAGAAGCCGCCGCTACAGAAAAGTGCACTGGTCTCGGGAAGGGCTTGGCACGCTGGCATCTCTGCATTGAAAGGGGGCACGCTGGCATCTCTGCATTGAAAGGGGGCACGCTGGTCTCTGTGCATTGAAAGGGGGCACGCTGGCATCTCTGCATTGAAAGGGGGCACGCTGGCATCTCTGCATTGAAAGGGGGCACGCTGGTCTCTGTGCATTGAAAGGGGGCACGCTGGTCTCTGTGCATTGAAAGGGGGCACTCTGGCATCTCTGCATTGAAAGGGGGCACGGTGACCTCTGCATTGAAAGAGAGCACGCTGGTCTCTGTGCATTGAAAGGGGGCATGCTGGTCCCTGTGCATTGAAAGGGGGCACACTGGCATCTCTGCATTGAAAGGGGGCACACTGGCATCTCTGCATTGAAAGGGGGCACGGTGATCTCTGCATTGAAAGAGAGCACGCTGGTCTCTGTGCATTGAAAGGGGGCATGCTGGTCCCTGTGCATTGAAAGGGGGCACACTGGCATCTCTGCATTGAAAGGGGGCACGGTGATCTCTGCATTGAAAGAGAGCACGCTGGTCTCTGTGCATTGAAAGGGGGCACGCTGGTCCCTGTGCATTGAAAGGGGGCACGCTGGTCCCTGTGCATTGAAAGGGGGCATGCTGGTCTCTGTGCATTGAAAGGGGGCACGCTGGTCTCTGTGCATTGAACGGGGGCATGCTGGTCTCTGTGCATTGAAAGGGGGCACGCTGGTCTCTGTGCATTGAAAGGGGGCACGCTGGTCTCTGTGCATTGAAAGGGGGCACGCTGGTCCCTGTGCATTGAAAGGGGGCATGCTGGTCTCTGTGCATTGGAGGGGGGCATGCTGGTCTCTGTGCATTGAAAGGGGGCACACTGGTCCCTGTGCATTGAAAGGGGGCACACTGGTCCCTGTGCATTGAAAGGGGGCACACTGGTCCCTGTGCATTGAAAGGGGGCACACTGGTCCCTGTGCATTGAAAGGGGGCACGCTGGTCCCTGTGCATTGAAAGGGGGCACACTGGTCCCTGTGCATTGAAAGGGGGCACGCTGGTCTCTGTGCATTGAAAGGGGGCACGCTGGTCTCTGTGCATTGAACGGGGGCATGCTGGTCTCTGTGCATTGAAAGGGGGCACGTTGGTCTCTGTGCATTGAAAGGGGGCACGCTGGTCTCTGTGCATTGAAAGGGGGCACGCTGGTCCCTGTGCATTGAAAGGGGGCATGCTGGTCTCTGTGCATTGAACGGGGGCATGCTGGTCTCTGTGCATTGAAAGGGGGCACACTGGTCCCTGTGCATTGAAAGGGGGCACGCTGGTCCCTGTGCATTGAAAGGGGGCACGCTGGTCCCTGTGCATTAAAAGGGGGCACGCTATGCCTTAATTACTGAAGGCCCCTTTCACACTTTTGTGACCTCAAAGTCACGCAATTTTTTACATCGTTTTTTGCCGCAAAGCAATGCCTATTACATTTTTCTGTTTGCGCCCCCCCCAAAAAAAATTTTAAGCACCAGCCGCCACTGGATACTTCCCTTGTCATAGTGGATCATTTGCAGTGTCCTTGGACTTCATCAATATCACAAACTTAATTTGGCTTAGATCTCTAGCATGGAATAGTAAAAAGGATCTGGATAAACTATTGTTCTTGAAACCCTTGTTTATGTTACTGATATGTTCTCTTAATCTTATATGAAGTTTTCTACTTGCGCGTCCCACATACTGGAGTCCACACGGACATTCTAACAGAAATGCTTCATATTTGGTATTAAATGTAACAGCATTTTGATTGCTTTCCTGCCTTTTGGCTAAAATCAAGTGCAGTATCCGTTCTAGTAGGCGTTCTCTGCCATCATTCTGGCCTTTTAGCTGGGATGGCTGATCTGTAAACTATCCCTACTGGCAAGGCTTTTTTTCTTGGAAAATAAGTGCAGGAACTCCCCCCTTCTGAGCCCCCCCTTGTCTCTGCTCCCTACCCACCTCCAAGCACCGTCCCTTGGTTCCACCCCCTACCCACCACCCAGTACTTCCCCAAGTATCATAAAGGATTTGTATGGAATTTGTTATTGTCTAAAAGAAGTGAAATAGATCCCATGGAGCCAGCAAGAATAGATCCCTCACACAACAATAGACTCCCCAGCAACAATAGGTCCCTCCAATAACAATAGTTCCCCCAGCAACAATAGACCCCACCCTAGCAACAATAGTTACTCCACACAACAATAGCGCCCCCCCCACACAGAAAAGTGGACCTAAGCAAGAAATGATCCATCCCAGCAACATTAACCCCCCCCCCCCAGCAGCAACAACAGATCTCCTATAGGCCAGCATTATTTGACCCTCAAGCAGCGAGCAACAATAGACCTCTCCCTCAACAGTAGACCCCTACCAGCAACAAAAGACCCCCCCAAGAAACAATAGATCCTCAACAAGCAACAATAGACTCTCAACAAAAAAAAAAAAAACAGATCCCCACCAGTGACAATAAATCCCCCAGCAGCCAGCATCAATAGAACCTCCAGCACACCCCTTGCCATTACATACATTCAGTACTGAAGGTGCCGGAACTGAGTTCCCCCGCGTTCCTGCTGAAAAAGAGCCCTGCCTACTGGTATGATAAGGGTTCTGATGGCCCTCCTCGTGGTAAAGAAACCAACTTAAGCACCCACTTGGTAGGGTGAGGTAAGGAGTGTTACCCTGGTGTGGAGGATTGAGTGGCCCAGTGTCTCCTGATTTAAGCAGCCCTACCTTGTCTTTCAAAACAGAGAGCCTGCAGTGTTAAGCACCCCCAAAGTAGTAGCCCAGGGTGCTCTTAGTTTTACTATGGGTCAGAAACCCCACTGTGAGATCAGGCACTAGGCTACAACACCACTTTTTTCTGCATATTACCTCATAGACATTTTGGGCTGAGACCAGGACAATTTTTGTTGCCAGGCCACAAGGCCTGGCCATTGTACATACACTGGCACCTTTTTTTATTCTTCCTATTTATGGTGTGTCAGTGCACTTTATATGTGTGTTATTTTTTTGACTGGCCTGCACAGAGTCCTGACCTCAACCCGACAGAACACCTTTGGGAAGGATTAGAGCGGGCCAGTCAAAAAAATAACACACATATCAAGTTCCTCCATCCCAAACTTGCTCATCCATGTCATTATAGACCTTGCCCCTCCACCAAATTATATGGACTAGTGCACAAAGCAAGATCCATAAAGACATGGATGAGCGAGTTTGGAGTGGAGGAACTTGACTGGCCTTCAGAAAGTCCTGACCGTAACCCGATAGAACATCTTTGGGATACTCGTCCACATCAGAGCTGTCTCATATATATTTGTGATCTGCATGTGGTAAGACCAGCTCTGAGGAAGGGGGCCTGACCCCCGAAACGCGTTAGCGGTCCTGACTGAAGGACGTGTCCCAGTTCACACATGGTGGATTCTTATAACATGTTTTTATCTCTACGTCTGTGAGTATGCATTTGGCATTTTTTATTAAACAATTTGCAAATTGACCACGGGTAATGCACTAGGTGTTTGCGCCTCCTCTTTCTTTCTTTTCTATGTACCCGTATTGGAGTTCCCTGCCTGAGGAGAGCAGCACGCCAGTCTTCCCATTCGGAGTGAGCGCTGGGCTGAATTTTCGTCCACATCACTGCCTGACCTCACAAATGCACATCTGGAAGAATGAAGAAACATTCCCATAGACACTCCTAAACCTTGTGGACAGCCTTCCCAGAAGAGTTGAAGCTGTTATAGCTGCAAAGGGTGGGCCAACTCAATATTGAACCCTACGGACTAAGACTGGGATGCCATTGAAGTTCATGTGCGTGTAAAGGCAGGCGTCCCAATACTTTTGGTAATATAGTATATGTGTATACTTACCTTCTTTCAGGTCACTTTGGTCCAGTCACATGATCCTGGACTGCAGAGGAGAGGGCAGGGACAACGGCTGGTAAAGCCTGGAGTGGTGTCGTCATCCATAGGCTTCAATGCCCCATCCGTTGTCAGCGCTGCTTCCTCTTCCCTGCATTGGCACTGACTGACACAGGGGAGCCGATCATATGATCGTAGCAGCCTGAAAATAGGTAAGTATACAGATCTTCTTACACAAGTTAGTAAGCATAAGTGTTAGGAGGTGGGAGGGGACTGACTTGAGAGTAGTTAGGATTATTATGGAATTCTACTTTAGGAGAATACTATATCTTTAATACCACTAAATTGAAAGAAGATATCTGCCATATCATACCACTTACTACATTTTTAATATCACATCTCAGCTATCTGTAGTACTGTATCACCCAACTAATATGTTTAATATACATTATAATACATATTGTAATTGCAGCTTTAACCACTTAAGGCCCGGAGGATTTGGCTGCTCAAAGACCAGGCCCTATTTTGCGATTCGGCACCTGGTGACTTTAACGGACAATTGCGCTGTAACAAAATTGTCGTCCTTTTTTTCCCACAAAAACTGAGCTTTCTTTTGGTGGTATTTGATCACCTGTGTGATTTTTTTGATCATGCGCTATAAACAAAAAAAGAGCGACAATTTTGCAAAAATAACAATATTTTTCACATTTTTTTTATATGAAATTCCCCAAAAAAAATGTAAAAATCAAAATTTTTTAACATTTTAGGCCAATTTGTTTTCTGCTACCTATGTTTGGTAAAAGCATATTTTGATTGGTTTGCGCAAAAGTTATTGCGTTACTAACTAAGGGAAAGATTTTTGTCATTTTTATTTATTTTTTTTTTAACGAGTAATGGCGGCGATCTGCGATTTTTATTTATTTTTTTTTTGCGGGACTGCGACATTGCGGCGGACAGATCGGACCCCTGACTGACATTTTTGACACTTTTGGTGGGACCAGTGACATTACTGCAGTAATCCGTGCTATAAATATGCACTGTTACTGTAAAAATGACACTGGCGGAGAAGGGGTTAATTTATTGATGAGCAAGGGATTAAGTATGTCCCTAGGGCCGTGATTCTAACTGTGGGGGGGCGTGGCTTGTGATGTAATCACAGAGGCATACGATCCTACATAGCAGGATCGCATAGCCTCCTTGCTTACATCAGGGAGAATGACAGACGGCTGTTTTTACATCAGCCGTCTGTCTTTCTCCCTCTGCAGCGGGAAATCGTGAGTGACCGGGGGGCCATCGGACCCGCCGGTCACTCGCGCTAGCTCCCCAGGGAACGAGCGGGGGCTGGAGCGTGCCTCCAGCGGCGCACGCTCGCCCCCCACAGGCGGCTGAGCGAGTGACGTACCCCCTACGTCACTTTACCCAGCAGCAGCTGCCTGCCGCAGTATATCTGCGGTGGGCGGTCATTATGTGGTTAACCACTTGCCGACCGCCGCAAGTACATATATTGCGGCGGTCAGCCCCTTACAGGCAAAGTGACGTATGGGTACGTCACTAGCCTGTGAGGCTCTGGGGAGCGAGCGCGCGCCGCTAGGAGGCCCGCTCCCGCGCGGTCACGTACCCCCCCCCCCCCGCGCGCGCGTGTGACTGGCGGACCCGATGTCCGCCGGTCACTCGCGATTGTCGGGTGGAGAGGGAGAAAGGCAGGCGGCTAATGTAAACACAGCCGCCTGTCATTCTCCCCTGTGTAGAAACAGTGATCATACGGTTCTACTATGTAGGACCGTTGATCACTGTTCCTACACCTCAAGCCACAGCCAATCACAGTTAGAATCACGCCCCTAGGGACACACACAGCCCCTCCCTCTCAAAAAAAGTTAACCCCTTCACTACCAGTGTCATTTTACAGTAACAGTGCATATGTATAGCACTGATTACTGTAGAAATGTCACTGGTAACCCCAAAAGTGTCAAAAATGTCCGTCAAGGGTCCGATCTGTATGCCTCAATGTCGCAGTCCCGCAAAAAAAATCGCAGATCGCCGCCATTACGCGTTAAAAAGAAAAAACAACAAAAAATGACAAAAATCTTTCCCTTTGTTAGTAAACGCAATAATTTTTGCGCAAACCAATCAAAATACGCTTTTTGCGATTTTTTTTTTTTTTTACCAAACATATGTAGCATAAAACAAATTGGCCGAAAATGTTAAAAAATTTAGATTTTTACATTTTTTTGGGGGGAATTTCATATAAAAAAATTTGAAAAATATTGTTATTTTTGCAAAATTGTCGCTCCTTTTTTGTTTATAGCGCGTGATCAAAAAATCGCACAGGTGATCAAATACCACCAAAAGAAAGCTCTGTTTGTGGGAAAAAAAGGACGTCAAATTAGTTTAGGTACAGCGTCGCACGACTGCGCAATTGTCCGTTAAAGTCACGCAGTGCCGAATCGCAAAATACCCCCTGGTCAGGAAGGGGGTAAAATATTCCGGGGCTTAAGTGGTTAAAATCCTTGGATGTGGTGGCTGCATTCATTTTCTTCTTTTCTTTATCTTTACCTGGTGATCCTGCCAGTACCACACTTCTTGTCCTAAGGTGAAAATTTTCAAAATGCTCACTGCTCTCTGCTTCTACAGGACCAATGTTGTCACTTTAGGGCGCCATCTTGATTTTTGTAGATCACAAAAAAAATCTGGAAAAAAGCTGAGATTTTGTATCAGCTCACAGGAAGTTACAAGCACATTGGAATTCTGGCAGTTGACTTTGAGGACAGGAACACACGCCAAGCCCAAATGCAACTGATAGTTGGTTTCTTACTCAGATCAAGTGTAGTATTTGTTCTTATCAGTTTTCATGAGGAAGAAGGCTGGCTCCTTTTTAATTGGGGGGGGGGGGGGGGGGACAGTTAGTATTTCTCCTGATCTAATAAGGTGGGAATGGTGGTAGGACCTTTTTGCTCCTGGGTTGATTCTCGCCTGGTGCACCGGGCTTGTCCCTGGTTGAAGGCAAGGCTCTCTCTGATGCCTCGTACACACGCAACGATTGTTGGCCGTGAACTTTCGGCCAATGTCCGATCGGCTGATTGTCGGCTTGTTAAGGCCCGTACACACGTAGCGATTGTCGGCCGTAAATATTCGGCCGCCGAACGATCGGCCGATTGTCGGCTTGTTAGTATGATGCTTCCGACAACCGACTGCGACTTTTCGGCCGAAGAAAATCTGGTGTGCAGACTATAAAATTTTTGTTGGCCGTCAACAAAACGGCCGATTTTTCGTCAGTCAGTACAGATTTCGGCAGACAAAATTCAGATGAGTAAGACTGGGCATGCTCAGAGAAGAAAAAACACACGGAAAGTTAACCAGCACATGACATCACTTCTGAAGTTGGTTTTTGTTGGCCGAGAAAATTTATGAGCAGTCTAGAGCACATTTCAACCAACACAACAACACTGGACAAAAGACGGCCGATCAGTCGGCCGATAATCGTTGCATGTGTAAGAGGCTTAAGTTCTAATGCCTTTCTGGCAGTGATGGGGCTGCTCTGGTCTGGTCAGGGACCGGGCTTAGAGAAGCCCACAGTGTATGTGCCCCTGGAGTGGCAGTCCAAGGGTGCCTGAAATTCTCACAGTGGTGGAGCTCACTTTGAGTTTATTATGGAACCAAGGTCCCTGTACCATTACAAGTTTTTTTCATGCCTGCCTCCTGTCTTTTGGCTAGGACCGGAGGAATTTCTTTACAGGGCCAGCCATTATATTATACACTGGCACAAAGCACTTTCACCTTACCCCTTTCTCCTTTTTTTATGTGGGTTTGTTTTTTCTTTACTTTTTGCACAGCGTATTTGCACTTACTCACCAACTAGTAGGGTATAGGTCCCCTGACTTGCCCTGAAAGTCTTGGGGAAGGAAATGTTGGTCAGGTTCTCCCCCTCTCACAGGGTCTCCCTTCGGGGGAAGCCCCACCTAGTACTTGGGTGGGCCTTGCTTCAGGAGGTCTGCTGAAGAAAGGGGTCCGCCTGGTTTTGGCTGGGTGGACCATGAACACCCCAGTCCCTGTCAGGAGCCCCGGGGAATCAGGGCTAGCGTCCTTTCTCTTTGGAGGATCATGTGTACACACTGTGAACTTTTTTCCTGTACTTCACTTTTGTGTGCTCACTTTTTTTGTACCTGGTGTTAATTTTCAAGTGTGCTTACTGCAATCTGGTAAAAAAAAAAAAGAAATAAAGTATTTCCTATTGGCTAAGACTAGACTGTCTTTCAGTTAGTAGTTGCTTAATGAATGTTGGTTTCTTAACCACTTCCTGACCACGCTATAGCCTAAAGACGGCTACAGCGTGGGCTTACTTTGCCGGGAGGGTGTACATGGACATCCTCCCGTAATGGTGATGCACTTGCTCCCTCTGCTGACAGTTGACTCAGCTGATCACAGATCGGGGTAAAGTACCAAGCACAGCGGCCCTTTATCACATGATCAGCTGTGTCCAATGATATCTGATCACGAATGTAAACGAAAGTCGGTTATTGGCTTTTCTTTCCTCACGCTGACAGTGTGAGGAGAGAAGAAGAGAGCCGATAACCAGCTTGTGGTAAATGCACATTGGCACTGATAATTAGGGCATTGATTATAAGTGCCCTGATTATCAGTGCAGTCCCTACCAGTGCTGCCAATCAGTGCCCTCCAGTGCAGCCAATCAGTGTCCACCAGTGCTGCCAATCAGTGCCCATCAGTGTAACCTATCAATTCTGCCTATTAGTACTGCCTATCAGTGCCAACTATCAGTGCTCTTTAGTGCCACCTAACAGAGCCCATCAGTGCAGCCTTATCAGTGCCGCCTCATCAGTGCCACCTATCAGTGCAGCCTCATCAGCGCACATCAGCGAAGGAGAAAAATTGCCTGTTTACAAAATTTTGTAACAAACTATAAAAACAATTTTCTCTATCGCTCATTGACAGACGTAGTCCTCGGTGATACAGCACCTTCGGGTTTATGTTGCCTCCACAGGAGTAGGACTAGACAGGAAATGAAAAATGCTCTGGCCACACCCTAGGGGCAGTCCCAGAGGGTATATCCTCTCTCTCTCTGCCTCAGCAAATCAGTTTTTTCTGTCTAGTTAGGAGTAAGGACCTAGATACCTTGCTGGGATCTTCGGTCCTGGCAGGATTTTTTTCTTAGAAAATAATTTTTTAAGACAGCTTTTTTTCTCCAGTGTTCCTGTGAGATCTTCAAGCAAGAAAGCTGAACTGGGCGACGGGCGGGATGTTGAGATCCAGTGGTCACCCCAGTTCAGCCTACGAGCGCGTGCAGGCCATAGCTCCGCGCTGGGTCGGCCGCGACATAGTCCCACTGGACGGGGACTGACCCTGCGAGTTAAACGTCTCGCTGAAACGCCAAAGACCATGAGTCACGGCGCCCGTATTGGTCGACAGCCCTCCTACCTCGGTGGAGAGGGGTACTGTCAGGGGTTGGCGCCCGCCTGGTTCCGGTATGGTGAGTAGTATGTTCCCCCTTTCCCCCTGACGGGTCTTGTGGTGAACGCGGGCCCCTCTCTGTAATGGTAAGGATGGGTTCCCCTCTATCCTACAACATGTCACAGATCCCCCTAATCGAGTGTGATTTTTGTGTACAAGAAGCCAGGAGGCTTGGTTTGGGAGCTGACAATCTAATTGTAAAAATGTGAAAATGATTGTAGTCAGTGGCAGTACTAGAACTTTACTGTGATAGTATAAGGTATCCTACCTGTCAGTAGCCACAGGGCGATGTCTATACATGTATACTGCATTCCAGATCATTCCTCCAGCTAAGCAGATGCCTCCCGACGGCCACGGACCGCATACGGCCCGCTAGGGTCCGGTACCTCCGACCACGCTGACCACCATGAGGGTGAAGGGTTGTGAGGCCGAGATCCTTCTGCAGACATGCCGCTATTCTGTGCAGGCCGCCGCCATTGTCTGGTAGATCGCACGAGGCCGCCATTTTGGTGTAGCCTCGTGTCTCCAGCATGGGGGCGGCCATGTTTGAGGTGACTCAAACACCTCATGGAGCCAGGGGGAGGAGCCGGCAGGCGTGTTAAGGGGCGGAGCCGCCTCTTTTACCCAGGAAATAGGGCCAAAGACTTCCTGTCTGTAACAAGACAAGCACTGAGCAAGCTGATGAAAACTTCTGTGCATCAGGGATGAGCCTTGGGGTCTGTCTCTCTCTCTGTGGGGTCCAAAAAGGCAGGTAACACTGAGGGGCGCTGTTGCGACTGGGGGACACAAAAAAAAAAAAAAAAGTTTTTTTTTTTTACTTTGTCATTTTTTTGTCGCTGGCAAGTGTCTTGTATAATCATTGACCCTGCCGCATAGGTATCCCCACCTGATCCCCTCAAGGTGGCCGCAGGACCCTCCAGTACCCCACTTGTTTTTAATGCATTATCGGCAGTTTTGGAGTCTTTGGTATCCCGGGTGGAGGTGGCCTGTCAGGGACGGGGGTCAAGTAGCGACCCCCGCCTACCCCTATTGTTTATCAGATACTTCAGATACGGATTCGGAGCTGGTCAATGCAGTTGCAGGTCCCTCTTAGGGGGCTGTTGTCTCAGGTAATATCTCCTCAGCAGTGAGGAGCACGTTTCTGCCTCCGCCATAGCACAAGAGTGGTGGATGCACTAGTTGTGTCTGTCCGGGAAACCTTTAGTCTTGAGGTTACACCGGCAGAGGTAGCTGAGACTGAGATTCCTTTTTGGTACTTGTTAGCCTACCAAAAGGGCGAAGGATTTTCCTTTACCCAAATGGGGTGGTTTTGAAACGAACCCCTGTTATTTCCAAACGCATGGCTAGGTGCTATCCGTTTGAGGAATTCCTCTTTATAGGATAGACGGTACTACCTGCTGTCTTGCCACAGACTGTTAGGATAAAAAGACCTCGTAACTAACGAGGACCTTCCTTTTCTGCTCATATAGAGTTGTTCGTTCCGCGAGGGCGGGCGATAAGGCGATACCCTCCAAAGCCCCTTTAGAGGGGTTTCAAAGGGCGCTGGTCGAGTAAACAAAGAGTCCGGCTCAGCCAAGCCTGAAGAATATAGCCTGATGCGCCCCTACCCATCTCTGGGGTGGGGGGGGGGGGATGTCTACACCGGTTTCTGGAGGACACAGGATCGAGTTTCGATCACTTCCACCGGTGCGATTCTTCCCTTCTAACATTGAACGGTTTCAGGGGTTCTATTCGAACCTATTCACAATGCCCAGGAAAGAGGGCAAGGTGCGTCCAAATCTGGACTTGGGAAGAAATAGAGTCCATCCGTACAGTGGTGGCCTCCCTGCATCAAAGAGATTTCCTGGCGTCCATAGACATATAGGATGCCTATCTTTATATCCCCATCATCGCAGGACATCAGCGTTTTTTCGCTTTCCCAAAGATCATCCCTGGTTCCCACCAGGAGACTGAACTATCTGGGCCTAAGGTTGGATACATCCTGGGCAAGAGAGTTTCTCCTTGCTGGGAAACTCCAGAAGGTTCAGTCAACGATTCGGAAGTTGCTGTCCGTCAATTGGCTGGGACTGATGGTGGCCTTCTTAGAGGCAGTACCGTATACCCAGTCTCATACCCGAAATGAAGGACATTCTTTTTTAATGGAATCAGAATTCCGATTCCCTGGACAATCGGATCCGGTTGAGCGAGCGGACCAGGAAGTCTCCGATGCTCAACCAGGGGAAGTCATTTCTTCCGATAGTATCCAGATTACCAATAAGGGTATCGGAACTGAGAGCGATCAGATTTTGTCTGATTTACTGGATCGAGCAGCTCTAGAGCAGCCCGATTCGGATCCAATCGCATATGGCCTCTTCATCCAGAGGTTTTTCCCTAGCTGTCCCTTCATTGGGACATCCCGGATGTGGATATGTTGGCACCTTGGCCTAACAGGAAGGTGCGGAGGTTTGTAGCTCGTGCCACGATCCTCTAGCAGACGCAGCAGAAACGCTGATCGCCCCGTGGGGGCAGTATCAGCTACGGCATGCCTTCCATCCTCTCAAGTTGCTGCGGGAACTTCTTCGCAGGATAGAGGTGGAGGGAATTCCAGTTATTCTGGAAATTCCGGATTGACCTCGTCGAGCCTGGTACGCCGACTTGGCGAGGCTAGTCGCGGACGCTCCTTGGAGACTTCCTCTCAGGGAGGATTTGCGGTCTCAGGGACCGATCTTCCATCTTGCTTTACAGTCGCTGGCTTAATGGCCTGGCCATTGAGACCCAGGTACTGAAGGACAAGGGAGTGTCAGCTTCAGTTATTCCTACCTCCAGTTAAAGCAAGGAAAGCGACTTCCAGCACATGGAAGTCTTATATTGCATGGTGTGAATCTATTGGATTTCCCCCACATACCTATTCGGTGACCCGAATTTTGGTCTGTCTGCAACAAGGGGTTGAGCAGAAACTATCCTTGAGCACGATCAAGGGTCAGGTTTTCGGCGTTAGCAATCTTCTTTCAAGAAACCTTTGGCTAATCATTCCTTGGTGCGGAATTTCATCCAGGGGGTGCGACATCTGGCTCCGCCAGTGCGCGCACCCTTACCGCCTGGTATCTTAATTTAGTGTGGTCGGTTCTTCAGAAACTTCTCTTTGAAGATATTAGGGAGATTCCCTTGCTTACATTCCCAGAAGGTGGCCTTGGTGGCCATTACTTCTGTACGCAGGGTGTCAGAACTGGCCGCATTATCCTGTCGTTCCCCAGATCTGGTGGTTCATAGGGATAAGGTGGTTCTTCTTCCGAATCCATCCTTCCTTCCTAAAGTGGTTTTCGTAAGACGGACTCACTTTTTGTGATCACGGATAGCCCTTGAAGGGGGTTGCCTGTGTCTGCCGCGACCATATCTACATGGATCAGTCAGACGGTGGTACAGGCTGATTCTATTAAGGGTCGGAATTCTCCGTTCCCTGTTAGGGCGCACTTCACTCGAGCGCTCAGTACTTCCTGGGCCTTTCGCCATCAGGCGTCAGTTGTCCAGGTATGTAAAGCGGCCACCTGGTCGTCGGTACATACCTTTTACAAAATTTTATAAAATTGATGTGATGGCATTGGCGGATGCCTCATTTGGCCGCAAGGTTTTGCAGGCCGCAATTTGAGGAGACCGGTGGTCTACCTCGAGGGTTTTTTTCTGTTTGAAAATGTTTTTTTGTTGAGTCTCATCATTAAGGATGAGCATTGTAAACTTCTAGTTGGCACCGGTTGGGCCTTCTAGATTTGGATTTGATTTCCATTTTCCCACCCCTCATTTGTGATTCTGCTCTGGGACTTCCCGAAGGTGCTGTATCACCGAGGACTACGTCTGTCAATGAGCGATAGAGAAAAATGGATTTTTGTAAAATCTTACCGTAAAATCCTTTTCTCTTAGCTCATTGACAGACGTAGTACCCGCCCCTCTGTTTTTTTGAGTTGGGTTGGGTTAAATTCTCTAAAGACTGCTTTTATGACATAACTGATTTGCTGAGGCAGAGAGAGAGAGGATATACCCTCTGGGACTGCCCCTAGGGTGTGGCCAGAGCATTTTTCATTTCCTGTCTAGTCCTACTCCTGTGGAGGCAACATAACCCGAAGGTGCTGTATCACCGAGGACTACGTCTGTCAATGAGGTAAGAGAAAAGGATTTTACGGTAAGATTTTACAAAAATCCATTTTTTTTTTTCAAAATTTTGTCTTTTTTTGTCTTTTTTCGGTTGTTTAGCAAAAAATATAAAACCCAGTGGTGATTAAATACCACCAAAAGAAAGCTCTATTTTTGTGAAACTCCCCTACCCTCAGATCCTTTTCCATTTCTGATTCTCCCCAGGGAGCCCTCCTAATGTGTATGTTTGGCACCCAAGTGCATAACTTTTCACTTCTCAATACTGAACCTCTTCTGCCAGGTAGCTGCCAAACCCTCTATTTTATCAAGGTCTTAATATAAAGATGCTACATCCTGTGATGAAGTTGTTTGCTGGCATACTTTGGTATTATCAGCAAACACTGAAATTGAACTCCCCAATAACTCCCTAATTCCAACCTCTATATCATTAATAAACAAATTGAACAGCATTGGCCCTAAGACAGAACCCCGAGGAACACCACATGCAACATTAGACCATCTAGAGAATGGGTCACCGGTTTCCTATCCATGTACATATGATTTCATCACTTCCAACAGACCTTATTTTATAGATTAAATGTTCTTGAAGTACAGTATCAAATTCCTTAAAAAATCATGATAAACTACCTCCACTGGACTTCCACCATCCATATTCTCACTTCCTTCCTCATAGAATGGCAACAGGTTGGTCTGACAAGAAAGGTCTTTCATAAATCCATGCTGTTTGTCACTTTTGATACCTTTATTTCTTTATAGAGCGTATTATCCTTCCCTTATATATCTTACATACTATTGGTGTTAGTCTGACTGGTCTGTACATTTCTGGTATACATCTCAAAATGATTGCAGAATTAGAAATGACAGCCTCCATGTTTTTCTCTGGAGAATGTTTCCTTCAAACCTATTTGCACCACTAATAGATGACTAAATCATGGATTTATATGTATTGCTTTCTTGAAGGCCTGTCTTACATCTTGGTTCCTCAGGCTGTATATAAGAGGATTGAGCATAGGTATCAGTACTGTGTACAGAATGGCAATCACTCTGTCTTGTTCCTCGAAGCTGTGGTCTGTAGGACGCAAATAGATGAAGAAAACTGTCCCATAGAAGATGGAGAGGCACATAATATGTGAGGAGCATGTATTAAAGGCTTTCTGCCGACCTTTCTTCGACTTAATACAAAGAATAGACAAAACTATGAGTGTGTAGGAGACCAAGATAGTCATCAATGACCCTGCACCACAAGTACTTACGACGAAGAAGGCTACCAAATCACACAAAAGAGTATCGGAGCAGGACAATTTGAGCAAGGGTTGGACGTCACAGTAGAAGTGGTTTATGAAGTTCGGACCACAATATTCTAATGTAAATATGCAGCTAGTTTGCACTGCAGATGCAAAACAACCAATTATGAAGACAAAAAGAATCAGACTCAAACATCTCTTCTTGGTCATTATTATGACATAGCGTAGAGGTTGGCAGATAGCTACGTATCGGTCATACGACATGGCTGACAGTAGGATAGCTTCTATGACTGCCAGTATAGCAAAGAAAAAAAATTGTGTTGAACAACCATTAAATGATATGGTCTTGCTCTGGGATAGAAGGTCAGCCAGCATTTTAGGTGTTATAACAGAAGAGTATAGAAGGTCCACCAGAGAAAGGAAGCTCAAGAAGTAGTACATCGGAGTCTGAAGACTAGAAGATTTAAGGATCAAGAACATCATGCCAACATTCGCTAAAACAGAGACGAGGTAAACAAGTAAGAAGATGAAGAAGAGGAATAGGGCAAGCCTTCTGTCATTGGATAGTCCTGCCAACTCAAAGATCTTTACAGCGGTCTTGTTTTTGAGGTTCATAGGTTTCTGTGGTGGAAGAATAGAATATTAACCTACATAGACTGAAGCCTAGCTATAGCCAATGCCATGTCCACAATACATTCTGTAAGTAAAATTCCAGAAATTTTGAAATGGTCCATAAAGTAAACTTAGATTGTTGTTCACTTTAAGGTCATAGCAAATGACAAAGGGGCACCTATTTTGGTGCAGATTGGACCATGTTTTATGAGGATTTTTTTTTTTTATTTCTCTCGATAAACTGTGTGTTTAGGGTTTTGTATGGACAAGTGGGTGGTATATATTAGGCAGCCATTAAACATGTTGTCCCTGAAGTTGATGTGTTGAAAGCAGAAAAAATGGGCAGCGCAGTTTGTATGGGACTGTGTAGCCGCAGATCAGTCAGGGTGCTCATGCTGACCAGTGTCCACAGCCAATAGCACCTACAATGGGCAAGTGAGCATCAGAACTGGACCACAGAGCAATGGAAGAAGCCGTTTATGTGGATGTTACTTTGACACCTACCACCTACCTAAACATTGTTGCTGATCAAGTACACCCCTTCATGGAAACCGCATTCCCTCATGGCAGTGGCCTCTAGCAGCAGGTTAATGTGCCCTGCCATACAGCAAAAATGGCTTGAGAAACACAACAATGAGTTTGAAGTATTGACTCTAAATCCCCCAGATCTCAATCCAATCGAGTATCTGTGGGATGTGCTGGAAAGTTGTTTAGAAAGTTTGGAGACCGCTGATGTAGCAGAACAGTAAATTACATGATACGCTGGAGTACCAGAATAGTGCTGACGACCTACTGACACCAAAATAATAAATATAAAATATTTATGTAGCACTGCCCCCTAGAGGACTGCTGAAGAATGACACCTTTGAATTCCCCTGGGTTACCCGTAGCAACATCTGGCAGAAATCTTAACACTTTATATTCTTGGCTCAGTCAATGATCAGTCTAGGGGTAGTTATTTTTGTGGTTTTATTTATATTGGGATAGGAGAAGAGATGAGTGGGATACTCCAACTGATGAACTATTCACAATTCAGAGGACTTCTAGCTTGAGAATGCGGCAAGGCTGCTACTTCATCCTGCCACTTGAATGAAGCTGAAGTAAGTGCTCCTACTTGTATTTCTCTTCAGGGTACTCCCCCAGTACCCCCTTTCTAAGCACTTGCTGACACCCATCCACTGACTATACTCCCGGAGTGGTCCCCTTCCTGGGCAGACCCCTGGGCAGGATCCTCTGTACTCACGATACTGTTTTTCCAGATTCTCGCAATGCCCCAACTCCTCCAGTCAGCTCTCCTGGACCTCTGGGTTCAGCCTCACTCACTATGGCTCACCAGACCGACTGCCTGTGACCATCACCAACTACAGCAGAAGAGGAGGCAGCCGCCACCCTCCTTCTGGGACTTTGCTTACCGCCAAAAAGACCTCTACCTCATGTGCCCGTGTCTTTTTATACCCTGCCCCATAATGCATCAACACCAACTGTCTGTGCCAATCCCTGGGGCAGTACCAAAAGCCTGTGTGTCATTGGCCAGGTTTCTTTTGGCATCCGACGTGCCTCCCCATTGGATCAGCTGGGGACACTCCCTGAGACCAGATGAATCACACACTGGGCACCCTGAGCAGACCTGACTCACAGATACTGCTCCCTGATAAGCAGAGTGCAATATAGATTTTGCAATAAAATATACGGAAAATATTCCCTTTAAAAAGTTAGTTGGGCAAAATTGTGTTTTGCTTTTCTGAAACTTTGGTGAAGATAGGTAGATTTTGGCAGAATTTTGCCATTTTGATAAACTACATTGGAGTCACAATTTGGTAAATTGTGCTTTTAAATGGTCCTTTCAACTAACCTTTTTTACTGGCTTCTCATTAGTCTCCATTTTATTAATATTATATATTTGTAATAAGGAGGACAAAAGGAAAAAGGGGGGAGGGAAGGGGATGTAGAATTAAAGGAAAGAAAAGGAAAAGTGGGACTTTAAATGAAACTCGTGCCATTGAGTCTCCATCCCTAATTATAATGAAAAAATAGGAACACATAGTGTTCAAAAAATGAGGGACTTTGCATGAGGTGTAACCAGTATAAACATAATGATAACAATATCACATATACATCTGCTGGTAAGCATATAGAAGCATAGGGTTGATCATTACCTGTTTATTAACATGTACATGGCAGATAACATGAAGTACAATAGATACAAGACAAGTAAAAGGGGACATAAATAGAGTACATATGAATAACATGATAAAACCATAAGAATGTTAGAGAAAAATGACAAGATAAACCAGAAATTATACAGTATCAATGAATATTGGTAATAGGATACATGTTGAGTATGGCAGAAAAACTGAAATGGCCTCCATGGCTCAACGCGTTTCGTGAATATAGTTTCACTTCATCAGGAGCAGGCGCATTTCTGATTTCTAAAAAATAATAATATATATGTATGATGGGAACAATATTGCATCCAGGGGAGAATATTTTGGAAAAAATGATAAAAATTATATAACTTACAATAGAGTATTGGTTGTCAATGAGACTGAAGATCTCCCAGAGAAACGTCCCCATTGGGAACTGAGGGGGCACAGTCCCCACACAGAGCCACACCGCAAGGTCCAATAGAATGGTGTGGATAGCCAAAAGCAGGTCTTGGGCTGGATAATCAGGTAAGAATCTGATAAGGGGGTACCAAAGGAATGTATATTAGAAATAAAACCATAGATATATAATTGGAATCATTAAGCCCAAGACCAAGGTGAGATAGAAAAAAATAAAAAAATATATGTGGAAGTTGGGACCAAAAGGCACCAATATAGTCCAAAAAGGTGAAGGGTGACTAGTGAAAGAACGTGACAACCATAAACCAGTACATAAAATATAGTGCCAGAAGTGATGCTAAAACGAAATAAAGAAAGGAAACACCTGGTGCGAAGAGGTTAGAAAGTATAACCCCAGTAGCAGGGATAGTGCGCATATGAGTGATAAAACAGGAGACAGAGGTAGACCTGCATTGTGGCATGGGCAGGGACGGCTCCCAGCGTCATGAGCTGTTCAACGAGAGGACAGCCACCGGGCAGACTGAGCTGGCCGGATTGGCGTCCCAGTAATGAACAGTGGTGGAGATCACGTGCAGAGACGCCGACGCCAGTGGATGACGTCGTCCTCCGGACGGAAGGTCGTGGCGCCTATGCGCCGCGGCCACAACCACGTCCCTCACACCAGCCCCGCCTAACAGGTCGGGGCGGGGGGAGGGGGGCGGAAGCGGCCGGGGAGAATCGCAGTTCCCAAGGAGGAACGGTCCAGGAGTATGCAACCAGCCCCAATACCGACAACCAACAATGGATTGGATAAAAAGTATACACAGGTGACCATTTGGGGGTGACCCCAATAGTCAAAAATAATAATAATAAAATTGGGGGAATAAGAAAAAGGATATCTTGGATATAATTCGGTATATATGGGTCAGGTACAATAGTTGGAAACACTGGTAAACCGCCTCCATCCCTGGGTCTATGCAATAAGGAGGACAAAAGGAAAAAGGGGGGAGGGAAGGGAATGTAGAATTAAGGGAAAGAAAACTTGTCTTGAATCTATTGTACTTAATGTTATCTGCCATGTGCATGTTAATAAACACGTAATGATCAACCCTATGCTTCTATATGCTTACCAGCAAATGTATATGTGATATTGTTATCATTATGTCTATACTGGTTACACCTCATGCAAAGTCCCACATTTTTTGAACACTATTGGCACTTTTCCACTGCAAGTACCGGCTCGGCCCTACTCGGCCCTGCTCGGCCCGGTTTGCTTTTCCACTGCTGGTACCGCATGGTACGGTGTTGGAACGGTTCGGTACGGTACTGTATAGGTTTGCTTTTCCACTAAAGTAGTACTAAAGTTAAGTGGGTGGGATAACAACGGGGTGGGTGGGATTCTCTGACCAATCAGTGGCTAGTAGTGACTGCATGCAAAGGATCGTGGGATATGGTACCAGTTTGGTACCTGTTGGAACCACAATCGAGTAGGTACTGTTTTTTCAGAGCCTTACCGTACCGTACCGTTCGGTTCCATGCAGTGGAAAAGCAAACCTATACCGTACCGTACCGAACCGTTCCAACCCTATACCATGCGGTACCAGCAGTGGAAAAGCACAAAAGCGTGTCGAACCGTTACGGTTCCATGCAGTGGAAAAGCGCCATTTGTGTTCCTATTTTTTCAATATTATATATTTTTTTTTTTTACAAACAGGAAAAAAAGTAGAATAAAACATGTGAAGTCACAGTACACAAAAAAGGATCAGAAACACACAAAAAAAGAGAAAATAAATACAAAGAACACTTCATTTACTAAAACTGGAGAGTGCAAAATGTGGTGCAGCTCTGCATAGAAGCCAATCAGCTTCCAGGTTTGATTGCCAAATCTTAATTGAACAAGCTGAAGGTAGAAGCTGATTGGTTTTCATGCACAGCTGCACCAGTTTCTGAGTGCTCCGGGTTTAGTAAATCTACTTTAATTCAAATATACTAAACTGCCCTAAATACACCCTCCAAAAAAGCCACGTCTAAAAAAAGGAGTAGTTTTTTTTTTCTTTTTTCTTTTAAGCAAAATTTCACTGCATTGAAATTGCAAAATTTTTTGCAGCAAGATACTGAAATCAATCCTCTATGAAAGAGTAATAAAGCTTCTGTAGATGACAGAATGCTAAAGAAAAAGAGACGAAGAGCGCAGTCATTGGAACAGAAATCACAGACAACGAGAGGTAGCTCAGGTCTGCCATGGATAGGCAACTCAAGAATTTCCTGGTTGTAGGACATTAGCAATGAAGGTTGTGTATCATGTATCCGATCTCTTCCCTTTCATTACACAGGGAATATCACTTCCTTACCTATCTGAGGAATAATTGCTGGTGTGAAGGATAGGAGCACCATTTTCATGGCATATGTTTATATTCTACCTATTTATTCCATGGAGCATTGAACTGTGTAATTTATGGTGTATGACCACTTATTGTAAATTAGACATCAGACAGCTGGGGAGAAGGTCCCTCTGATAATTCTAATGAATCCCTTTGCAGTAAGGAATACTTTATAATGTATTTAGCTTTAGATTACTCATATAGGAACTGTACAATTTAAAGCAAAAATGTTGCACTTGGCTCTTAACCTCTTGCTGCCCACACAGGTCTGGGACAAGGGGTGGGCATGACGGAAGACTGCCCTGGGCACTGTGGTAGCATGTGAGGGGGGGGGGGAGGGTGGATGCCACAAGACATTGCAGGAAAAGGGATTTGTGTTTGGGGGGGGGGCAGGGGCTAAGTATTGTTCTGGGAGGGGACATTTTTTTGGGGGGGTGCTAAGAGTGGTGATTTAGGGGGATTTGTGTTGGGAGGGGGGAAGAAGATTTATGCTAGGTAGGGGGATTTGAAGTGGGGGGGTGTATTAAGAGGGGAAATTTTAGGGGTAAAGGATTTTTGTTAGGAGAGGTGATTTTTTTTGCGGGAGGGGCATTTGAGTTGGGGGAATTTGGTGGATGGGGGGAGCAAAGATTTGTTCTCGGAGGGGGGCTTTCAGCAGAGGGGGTAAGCATGCAGATTTGTGCTCAGTTTTTTTTGTGGGGGAGATTCCTGATGACACATAATGCTCATACATCTAAGTTTGGCATGTTCGCTCTGGGCTCTAGATGACCTTATCCCGGCAGTGCGCCTACATAATAAGTGTGGTGGCAGAGTGGTTGGGCTTTATTGCCCACAAGCCGCATATATGCATCCATGGGTGGCAGCGGTTTGTGTGCTGAGAGAGCTCTCACTGCATGCTCCCAGTACAGTGACCAAGCTATCAAAGACAGGTCCTAGTCCTAAGTAATGATGGAGACAGGAGCGGCTCTTTATTATGTGACCACTGTCACAGCCAATCACAGTGGTCGTGTGACTAGGCAGACTTTCTTGCTCCCAGGTGTATTAGCCCAGTTAAAGGGACACCAGGGCCTTGCAGGAAGGGGTTACAGTAGTATTCACTACTTCCTGCTCATAGGACTTCATATGACGTCCTGGACTTGAAGTAGTGACATCTGGATGATGCAGCTACAGACGTCATCCAGGTATCTTTCCCTCTACTGTAAAAGCTATCCTAACGGCTGATTAGCCGCTGGATTGCTTTTACAGGGAGCAGGAGGGGACATCGCCCCCTCCCACTGCCCAACAGCCCCTCTCCGGGCTCTCCCCTGTGATCAGAGAGCCCAGGATCTGATCCGATGGCGGCGGGGGGTTACCACAGAGCTGGCCAAAGACCGGATGGTCTCTGGCCATCTCCATGATCCTGGAAGGCCAGAAGCAATGACATGACAGATGAAACAGAGATCAATGGATTTTTTTTTTGTCTTATGCTTTCCAGGATAGAGGAGATATCTGGGGTCTTAGAGACTCCTGATGTCTCCATAAAGAGGACCAGTCATGTCTTATTTCTTTCACAAGGGATGTTTGCATTTCTTGTGATTGGAATAAAAGTGATCAAAAACAAAAAATGTAGGAGCCAGTTTAAAAATAAAAAATAAAAATAAAAATATATATTTTTTTAAAAACATTCGCCCGCGCTCGCACGCAGAAATGAACGCATACGTAGGTCTCGCCCACATATGTAACGATGTGAGCACCAAGCAAGAACAATATTTCTGGTGCTAGACCTCTGTAACTCTAAACTGTCCCGTAGAAGATGGAGAGGCACATAATATGTGAGGAGCATGTATTAAAGGCTTTCTGACAACCTTTCTTTGACTTTATACAAAGAATAGACAAAGCTATGAGTGTGCAGGAGACCAAGATAGTCATCAATGACCCTGAACCACAAGTACTTATGACAAAGAAGGCTACCAAATCACACCAAAGAGTATAATAGCAGGACAATTTGAGCAGGGGTGGGGTGTCACAGTAGAAGTTGTTTAACATGGTCGGACCACAATATTCTAAGGTAAATATGCAGCTAGTTAAAACAACCATCTATAAAGACAAAAAGAATCAGACTTAAACATCTCTTCTTGGTCATTATTATGACATAGCGTAGAGATTGGCAGATAGCTACGTATCGGTCATATGACATGGCTGACAGTAGGATAGCTTCTATGACTGCCAGTATAGAAAAGAAAAAAAGATGTGTTGAACAACCATTAAATGATATGGTGCTGCTCTGGGATAGAAGGTCAGTCAGCATTTTAGGTGTTATAACAGAAGAATATAGGAGGTCCACCAGAGAAAGGAAGCTCAAGAATTAGTACATCGGAGTCTGAAGACTAGAAGATTTAAGGATCAAGAACATCATGCCAACATTCGCCAAAACAGAAATGAGGTAAAAGAAGATGGAGAAGAGGAATGGGGCAAGCCGTCTGTCATTGGATAGTCCTGCCAACTCAAAGATCTTCACAGCTGTCTTGTTTTTGAGGTTCATAGGTTTCTGTTGTGGAAGAATAGAATATTAACCTCCCTGGTGGTATGATTCTTTTGGATTTTAGGTGCTGAAAGCGGTACCGTTATTTTGCATGTAATTCTTGTGAATGAGCAGCCCAAACCAACTGTATACATTTATATATATATATACATATATAATGTATACAGTTGGTTTGGGCTGCTCATTCACAAGAATTACGTATATATATATACACTGTATATATATATATATATATATATATATATATATATACACACAAAAAGTACAGTAAAACTGCAGGAAAGGGCACTGGGGGGCAATGTAATGTGATTTTTTTTTATTTTGAATGGTATCAGTGTGTTTGGTGAGTTTCACATTTGAATTTGCCGCCGGTTCCACCCCCCGGCGGACGTCACATCGCCGGAGACGGAAGCCGGGGCTCGCAGACGATCGGGAGGAAGCTCCGCCGCCGCACACTGCCCGCAGTCTTCGCTGGATCCCGGAGAAAAGGTAAGTAAAACCTCTACCAGGATCCAGCGATCTTCCTAGCGCTACCCCGAGTGTGGCTCGGGGCTACCGCTTTTGGCTCTAAAATCTAACCCCGAGTCAGGCTCGGGAATACCGCTAGGAAGGTTAACCTACATAGACTGAAGACTATAGCCAATGCCATGACCACAATACATCCTGTAAGTAAACTTACAAATTTTTGGAAATGGTCCATGAAGTAAACTTGGATTGTTGTTGACTTTAAGTTCATGTAAAATGACAAGGGGGCAGCAATGGAATTCTAAACTGGTAGCCTGTAAAAAATGTTAACGCATCACCTATGGAGATTTGTAAGTACTGTCGTTTGGTGCCATTCCATGAGCGTGCGGAATTAAAGCCTGACATGTTAGGTATCTATTTACAACATCATCTTTTATATTTTACCAAAAAAATGGGTTAACCTCCCTGGCGGTATGATTCTTTCGGATTTTAGGTGCTGAAAGCGGTACCATTATTTTGCATGTAATTCTTGTGAATGAGCAGCCCAAAACAACTGTATACATTTATTATATATATATATACATAAAAAGTACAGTAAAACTGCAGGAAAGGGCATTGGGGGGCAAACTAATTAGATTTTTTTTATTTTGAACTGTATCAGTGTGTTTGGTGTGTTTTTACATTTGAATTTGCCGCCAGTTCCACCCCCCTGCAAACGTCACGTCGCAGGAGACGGAAGCCGGGGCACGGAGAGGTTCGGGAGGAAGATCCGCCGCGAGACACCGCCGGGACACATCGCTGGATCCCTGTGACAAGTTAAGTAACCCTGCTTACAGGATCCAGCGATGCTTCTGGTGGTACCCCGAGTGTGGCTCGGGGTTACCGCTTTCGGCTCTGAAATTTAACCCCGAGCCACGCTCGGGAATACCGCTAAGAAGGTTAAATGGGTTTGTATTTTTTCACATTTAAATGTATTAAAGTGTATTTTTCCCCCTAAACAAATTGTGTTTGAAAAATCGCTGCGCTTTGACATAAAAAATTGCAACGACCGCTATTTTATTCTCTAGGGTCTCTGCTAAAAATACAGTAGGGAAAATAATTATTTGATCCGCTGCAGATTTTGTAAGTTTGCCCATTTACAAAGAAAGTAAGGGTCTGTAATTGTTATCATAGGTGTATTTTAAATGACAGACACAGAATATCAACCAGAAATGCAGAAAAAAACACATGATACACATGTTATAAATTGAGTTGCTGTCTCTGTGAGTAAAATAACTATTTGATCCCCTACCAACCAACAATAATTCTGGCTCCCACAGACTGGCTACAGTATGTGCTCATGTGGTACACAGATTAGTCCTGTCCATGTAAGAAGGTGGTCCTAATGACAACTCGTTATGTGTATAAAAGACACCTGTCCACAGAATCTCGTTGTTCCATTCATACCTCATCATCATAGGCAAGACCAAAACGTTGTCAAAGGTCGTCACGGACAAGATTGTAGACCTGCACATAGCTGGAATGGGCTAAAAGACCATCAGCAAGAAGCTTGGTGAGAAGGAGACAACTGTTGGGGCGATTATTCGTAAAAGGAAGAAATACAAAATAACCATCAATTGCCCTTGGTCTGGAGCTCCATGCATGGTTTCACCTCATGGGGTAAGGATGATAAAGAGAAAAGTGAGGGATCAGCCCAGAACTACACAGGAGGAGCTTGGGAATGATCTCAAGGCAGTTGGGACCACAGTCACCAAACAAACCATTGGTAACACAATGCGCCACCATGGATTGAAATCCTGCAGCGCACGCAAGGTCCCCCTCCTCAAGAAGGCACATGTACAGGCCCGTATGAAGTTTGCCAATGAACATCTAAATTATTTAGAGAAGGATGGGAGAAAGTACTGTGGTCAGATGAGACTAAAATTGAGGTCTTCGGCATTAATATCACCCAAACTGTCCTCTCCTCTCCTCTCCAGACCTCCTACCCTCAAGCTCCCTTGTCTCCTCCTAAAGAATTGTATCACGTCTTCCTGACCTGATCTAGCCCTACATTAACCACTTGCCGACCTCCGCAAGTAGATAACAAAAATGACAAAAATTTTTCCCTTTGTTAGTAAATGCGATAACTTTTGCGCAAACCAATCAAAATACGCTTTTTGCAAATTTTTTTACCAAACATATGTGGCACAAAACAAATTGGCTGAAAATGTTAAAAAATTTAGATTTTTACATTTTTTTGGGGGGGAATTTCATATAAAAAAATGTGAAAAATATTGTTATTTTTGCAAAATTGACGCTCTTTTTTTGTTTATAGCGCATGATCAAAAAATCGCACAGGTGATCAAATACCACCAAAAGAAAGCTCTGTTTGTGGGAAAAAAAGGACGTCAAATTTGTTTAGGTACAGCGTTGCACGCTTGCGCAATTGTCCATTAAAGTCACGCAGTGCCGAATCGCAAAATACCCCCTGGTCAGGAAGGGGGTAAAATCTTCCGGGGCTTAAGTGGTTAAAGTAAAACTATAAGCAAAGCTTTTTTTTTCATTTTCAATCGAGTCGAGATGACCCCTGTCAGGTTTCTGTCACCATCTGTGTCCCATTGAAGAGATTTCCTTTCACTTCCTGTCCCAAAACCAAACAGGGTATAGGATTGTGTATATGGGATTGAATGTTTTTTTTTTCCCCCTTTTATTGGTTGAACTTGATGGACTTGTGTCCTTTTTCAATCAGACTAACCATGTAACTACTGTATGTAACCACAGCAATCACAGCCCTGTGGTAGTTCATTGAAAACTATAGGGCGACAGCCACAAAGGCTGCCGGACCTAGTAACAAACAGGAGCGAAGGAGGTAACGCCGCTCCAGGTGAGATGGTGTTTCCCCTAATGACTGGGTGCCGGTCCAGTCCTTGGTCTGGGCGTGTAATCCAATTTGCAAGAGAAGATCGCCGCACTCAAGATTGTAAGAGATGAAAACCTTATTCCATAAAACTCATAGTGGATATCAAAAACATATTCATGGTACACTCATGAAACAGACGAGCATGGTTGATTAATTATTTATTTATTTATTGGCATTATAAGCTACATGCATGGGAACGGTTCCTATGATGTTTCTCCAATTCTGCTGTGTGCATTCGGTAATATATTCAATATTTTTATTGCTATGTACCAGCCTTATTGAATTTACATAATGATGGGTTTTTTAATTTACCAAATGATAGTGTATGTTTTCCAATATAATAGGATTTAGTCTATGATGAACAATTTTTGATTGCTTTCTTCTCGGGGTATTTATGTGCATGCTTGTATGATACGTGATATAATCGTGTAGCACTGTCCCCGTAAGGCTTGCTGTATGATGACTTCTACCTGCACACAGTCACTTAGGGACAGTTCCAGAGTTGTATAAAGTACTAGAAATCCATACTTGAGTAAAAGTACAAGTGCTCGAACAAAAAGTGACTTGAGTAGAAGTGGAAGTGCTCGATCAAAAAGTGGCTTGAGTAGAAGTACTAAAGTATGCAACATTTTTTGTACTTAAGTATTGCAAGTAGTTTTTTTAAAATTTTGCTACTCAAGTACTGAAAGTAAAAGTACCAGTAGTTTTGGAAAAAAAATTGCTACTCAAGTACTGAAAGTAAAAGTACAAGTACTGTGTTATGTAGTTATTAAAGAAAGAAGTCAAAAGTTTGAACATCATATTGTTTTTTATTATTTCAAATGCAGCTTTTATTTATACATACAGTAGCTTTTATTTTCGTATGCGCTGATAATACACATGTTTTGAGCTTCATGAAACCTGCCATCTACTGTTCTGGCAGTGGTAATTTTTATAATTGTAACGAGTAACTATGCAGCACAAAAAAAAAAAATATTGGAGTAGAAGTATTGAAATCATTGAAAAAATGTAGTGAAGTAAAAGTGGAAGTAGGAGAAAAAAATTATACTCTAGGAAAGTACAAATACCGCCTTTCGGTACTTAACCTCCCTGGCGGTATGATTCTTTTGGATTTTAGGTGCTGAAAGCGGTACCATTATTTTGAATGCAATTCTTGTGAATGAGCAGCCCAAACCAACTGTATACATTTATTATATATATTATATATATTATATATATATATATATATGTATACATATAATATATATATATATATATATATACGTATATATATATATATATAAGTATATATATATATATATATATATATATATATATAATGTATACAGTTGGTTTGGGCTGCTCATTCACAATAATTATGTATATATATATATATATACATACATAAAAAGTACAGTAAAACTGCAGGAAAGGGCACTGGGGGGCAATGTAATGTGATTTTATTTTATTTTGAATGGTATCAGTGTGTTTGGTGCATTTTACATTTGAATTTACCGCCGGTTCCACCCCCCGGCGAACGTCACGTCGCCGGAGACGGAAGCCGGGGCTCGCAGACGATCGGGAGGAAGCTCCGCCGCCGCATACCGCTCGCAGTCTTCGCTGGATCCCGGAGAAAAGGTAAGTAAAACCTCTACCAGGAACCAGCGATCTTCCTAGCGCTACCCCGAGTGTGGCTCGGGGTTACCGCTTTTGGCTCTAAAATTTAACCCCGAGTCACACTCAGGAATACCGCTAGGAAGGTTAAGTACAGTAGTGAAGTAGTTCTATTTAGTTACTATACATCTCTGGACAGTTCACACATCCATCCTTACTCCCAATGGCTCGTTACTCAATAAACTCAGTCCAGGGATATTGTTTTTTTTTTTTATTGTGGAACTTGGATGGGAGAAGGGAATAGTGGGATATTCCAACTTGAACTATTTAGAGTAGATAAGGACAACTCTCACTTGGTCTCACCAGGTTATTTGTGGAAGCAGACACGCTGCTTTAACCATAATGCCTCTTGTATGGAAAGGGTTAAGTCTTCTTGCTCTCTCCAGCAGCAGACTTGATGCACTACATTATCTTCAGGACACTCTCTAGCATCCCCTTTACTGACACCTGTCCACTGATTTATTCTAGCTGAATGGGTGGCCTTCTCAGGACAGACCCCATGACACAGATCTGTATGCAGAATCAGATCCTTCCAGTGTCTCCCTTCCAGTCAGCTCTGCAGGACCTCCGGGTTCAGTTCCCCTCTAGCCACGTGAGACCACATAGCAACTTCTAGAGAGGAGGAGGCAGCCACCCCCCTCCCTCCGGGACCCCGCTCTCCAGCTGAAAGTCCCCGAGCACATGTGCCCTTGGCATTTACACATACCTTCCAACTTTTTGAGATGGGAATGAGGGATGCCTATTAAAAGATGAGTTAAAGCCACAGGTGTTTGTTTTTTTTTTACCAATACTATTCTTTTATACTTGCTTTTAAAATTTACAAATGCAGCAATTTAGAAATTTGATAAAAGGTTTAGCACTGGGAAACACTTTTTAAAAGATAAGAAGTGCATTTTATATACAACTATATAGATCAGACCAAAATGAGGGACAAATGAGGAGAAAAGAAGGACAGAGGGACTTTGTTCCAAATCAGGGACAGTCCCTCGAAATCAGGGACAGTTGGGACCTATGATTTATACAGTATTCCAGCATGCACCTAGGCACTTTCCTCTGCCAATCACCAGGGTTGTACTAAATGCCTGTGAACTCATTTGTCAGGTTTCCTCCCACTGTCCAATATGCCTCCCGATTCGACTAATGTGAAATACTTCAGACAAACTGAGCTGTACCTGAGCACCATGAGCAGACCTCACTAGCAGATCCTGCTCTCCGGTAGGCAGAGAACAATATAGATTTACCTGGCAGGCAATCTTTCCGGTAAGTAGAAACGATTCAAAACTATACTCTTTCTCTAGCACCTACCTAGGAGGGTGCTACACTTGTTATTATGTATATATATTTTTTATATGTTTTTTCCATGCTTTCTGCATGTCGAGTTCTCGAGTTTTTTTCAACATATCACTGAGGTTTTATTTAACTCTTTATTTATTTTTTAATATTTTGTATATATTGTGAGTTGGAGTGTCTTGTCTGCAGCAGCTTAAATAGGTACCAAATATATCCAGCTGTATTGTGGCTATTTAAGGGTTAACTTCACAGGTGCATGTAGGTTATGATTAAGTGAATTTTTGCTTTAAATGCATCAACCACGCTGCCGCTCATTTGTATCGTGAGTGAATCATGAATATGTTTTTGATATCACAAATGAATGGAATGGGCCGGCAACTCTGTAGGCCATATAACGATTTTAATGGCTGGTTACAAAGAGCGATAAACAGAACAGCTGATACGTTTCGGCAACAGCCTTAGTTGTAGCATGTTTTTATCATCCACTATGAATTTTATGGAATTCATCTCATGCAATCTGGAGTGCGGTCATCTTCTCTTGCACATTGGATGTGGGACCTTGTAGTTTTCTATTCACAGTCCTTTCATATGTGTGTGTGTGTGGGAGTGATGCGTCCAGGTGGGTTGAATTGTGGCAGGAGACCGGGGGGAGAAGATCTCGGGTCTGCTGTCACAGTAGGGATGGGGGGGTTTCGGCCGAAGGGGGCCAGTGCATTCACAGAGATCGGGCGACCCTCATCTCAGGACTTCAGAGAGATAAAGAGTAAAAGCAAGAATCCAGGATAATTTTGGACTATAATGGCCAATATAAAAAGGTGGAGAAGATTTTCTCTCAGCACTGGGGCATTTTTTTAAGGGACAGGGTTTTGGGGCCTGTTTTACCAGCTCGTCCTTGGCTTATAGGACGCACCTGATGACGTCAGCTGTGACGAAACGCGTCGTGCGTGGTTACATCATTTCCACCCCACTGGAACGTAGATCCGGTCGCTGGTCCGCATAGCGTCCCGGAAGCAGCCGCCAACGAGGGATTCGCGGCCCCGCCTGCCTTGTATGAATGTTTGCTACGATTTTATGTGAGTACTATTTTTATTCTTTGCACAATAAAGAGTTTAAACGGCACATCACTATATGAGGTCTTCCTTTTGCATATTACCTCGGAACATCTCCAAAACTTGAGAGGGGAATACCAGGTTTATCCAGTGTATTGAAATTACATTGCCCTGCTGAGAGGAGAGATCCAGGGATATCTTAACCCACGAGTCCACTACGCAGGAACCGTAGGATAGAGGCTATTATCCTAAGGCTCATTACTAGTGTTGAGCGAACACGGACTGTATTATTCGTGTTCGTACCGAATAATTGGATTTTTTTTACCCGAACACGGACACGGACACTTTACTGTATGTTCGGGTAAAAATCCGTGTTCGGTCGTTTTATTTCCGGGTTTTGCATGCTTTGGCGCTCTTTTCATGGCGGGCTTTCAACAGCCAATCAACAATCGTTTAACTGGTGTGCCTTAAGCCATCCCAGCCATGCCTGCAAATGTCTTAGTAGCTGTGATTGGCCGTCTGAAGCATGTGACCAAGTCTTTATAAGTTCGAGGCAGCCGCCGCAGCAGCGTCATTCTGCTGCTTAGATCAGGGACAGAGCACACATCAATGTGCTGGCTGCTGATTAGGGAAAGATAGGCAGGAAAAAACCATTTGTGTCCGGATAGAATTGAGGGACAGGTCGGAGTGTTTAGGCAGGGCGAGTTGTAGGCATTTTAGGGATAGAGTCTGCTGAATTATAGGGTCAGTGTCTTCTACAAACTACAATCGATATTGCTGTGTGGGGGGTGGGGTGAATCTGCACTCAATCCTGATCTACGATCTCTTCTCAATCCTGTTAGGGACAGAGTCTGCTGAATTTTAGGGAAACTGTGTTCTACAAACTACAATCGATATTGCTGTGTGGTGTGGGATTGGAGATAGGCAGGTGTCAGTGATCCACATCCATTTTTCTGTGTGTGAGCTGCAGTGAACACAATCTTTTTGGGCTGCAGTGAACACAATCTTTTTGGGCTGCAGTGAACACAATCTTTTTGGGCTGCAGTGAACACAATCTTTTTGGGCTGCAGTGAACACAATCTTTTTGGGGTGCAGTGAACAAAATCTTTTTGGGGTGCAGTGAACACAATCCTTTTTGGTGTGCAGTGAACACAATCTTTGTGGGGTGCAGTGAACAAAATCCTTTGTGGGGTGCAGTGAACACAATCTTTTTGGGGTGCAGTGAACAAAATCCTTTTTGGGGTGCAGTGAACAACATCCTTTTTGGGGTGCAGTGAACACAATCTTTTTGGGGTGCAGTGAACAAAATCCTTTGTGGGGTGCAGTGAACACAATCTTTTTGGGGTGCAGTGAACACAATCTTTTTGGGGTGCAGTGAACAAAATCCTTTTTGGGGTGCAGTGAACAAAATCATTTTTGGGGTGCAGTGAACACAATCTTTTTGGGGTGCAGTGAACACAATCTTTGTGGGGTGCAGTGAACACAATCTTTTTGGGGTGGAGTGAACAACATCCTTTTTGGGGTGCAGTGAACAACATCCTTTTTGGGGTGCAGTGAACACAATCTTTTTGGGGTGCAGTGAACACAATCTTTGTGGGGTACAGTGAACAGAATCTTTGTGGGGTGCAGTGAACACAATCTTTGGGGGGTACAGTGAACACAATCTTTTTGGGGTGCAGTGAACACAATCTTTGTGGGGTGCAGTGAACACAATCTTTTTGGGGTGGAGTGAACAAAATCATTTTTGGGGTGCAGTGAACAACATCCTTTTTGGGGTGCAGTGATCAAAATCCTTTTTGGGGTGCAGTGAACACAATCTTTTTGGGGTGCAGTGAACAAAATCCTTTGTGGGGTGCAGTGAACAGAATCTTTGTGGGGTGCAGTGAACACAATCTTTGGGGGGGTACAGTGAACACAATCTTTTTGGGGTGCAGTGAACACAATCTTTGTGGGGTACAGTGAACAGAATCTTTGTGGGGTGCAGTGAACACAATCTTTGGGGGGTACAGTGAACACAATCTTTTTGGGGTGCAGTGAACACAATCTTTGGGGGGTACAGTGAACACAATCTTTTTGGGGTGCAGTGAACACAATCTTTGTGGGGTGCAGTGAACACAATCTTTGGGGGGGTACAGTGAACACAATCTTTTTGGGGTGCAGTGAACAACATCCTTTTAGGGTGCAGTGAACACAATCTTTGTGGGGTGCAGTGAACAACATCCTTTTAGGGTGCAGTGAACACAATCTTTGTGGGGTACAGTGAACAGAATCTTTGTGGGGTGCAGTGAACACAATCTTTGGGGGGTACAGTGAACACAATCTTTGTGAGGTGCAGTGAACACAATCTTTGTGGGGTGCAGTGAACACAATCATTGTGGGGTGCAGTGAACTCAATCTTTGTGGGGTACAGTGAACACAATCTCATACTTCTGAAGATTTGAGGGTGCTGCCTGTTCCATACTCCCCCTACTCCTCATCTAGCCTTTTAGGGGTACAAACAATAGTAATTGGGGCCTAGTGTGGTTGTGTACGTGTGATATACATACACTTTTTTTGGATCATATTTTCTATTCCGCTATTTAATCAAAAACCTTTGGGGATCAGTTAAATTGGGGGATAGTCTGTGTTGGTACGTGTGAGAGAGATCCACCTTTCCAAGTTGTTGGGGTTCATCTCATACTTCTGAAGGTTTGAGGGTGCTGCCTGTTCCATACTCCCCCTACTCCTAGCCTTTTAGGGGTACAAACAATAGTAATTGGGGCCTAGTGTGGTTGTGTACGTGTGATATACATACACTTTTTTTGGATCATATTTTCTATTCCGCTATTTAATCAAAAACCTTTGGGGATCAGTTAAATTGGGGGATAGTCTGTGTTGGTACGTGTGAGAGAGATCCACCTTTCCAAGTTGTTGGGGTTCATCTCATACTTCTGAAGGTTTGAGGGTGCTGCCTGTTCCATACTCCCCCTACTCCTAGCCTTTTAGGGGTACAAACAATAGTAATTGGGGCCTAGTGTGGTTGTGTACGTGTGATATACATACACTTTTTTTGGATCATATTTTCTATTCCGCTATTTAATCAAAAACCTTTGGGGATCAGTTAAATTGGGGGATAGTCTGTGTTGGTACGTGTGAGAGAGATCCACCTTTCCAAGTTGTTGGGGTTCATCTCATACTTCTGAAGGTTTGAGGGTGCTGCCTGTTCCATACTCCCCCTACTCCTAGCCTTTTAGGGGTACAAACAATAGTAATTGGGGCCTAGTGTGGTTGTGTACGTGTGATATACATACACTTTTTTTGGATCATATTTTCTATTCCGCTATTTAATCAAAAACCTTTGGGGATCAGTTAAATTGGGGGATAGTCTGTGTTGGTACGTGTGAGAGAGATCCACCTTTCCAAGTTGTTGGGGTTCATCTCATACTTCTGAAGGTTTGAGGGTGCTGCCTGTTCCATACTCCCCCTACTCCTAGCCTTTTAGGGGTACAAACAATAGTAATTGGGGCCTAGTGTGGTTGTGTACGTGTGATATACATACACTTTTTTTGGATCATATTTTCTATTCCGCTATTTAATCAAAAACCTTTGGGGATCAGTTAAATTGGGGGATAGTCTGTGTTGGTACGTGTGAGAGAGATCCACCTTTCCAAGTTGTTGGGGTTCATCTCATACTTCTGAAGGTTTGAGGGTGCTGCCTGTTCCATACCCCCCCTACTCCTCATCTAGCCTTTTAGGGGTACAAACAATAGTAATTGGGGCCTAGTGTGGTTGTGTACGTGTGATATACATACACTTTTTTTGGATCATATTTTCTATTCCGCTATTTAATCAAAAACCTTTGGGGATCAGTTAAATTGGGGGATAGTCTGTGTTGGTACGTGTGAGAGAGATCCACCTTTCCAAGTTGTTGGGGTTCATCTCATACTTCTGAAGGTTTGAGGGTGCTGCCTGTTCCATACTCCCCCTACTCCTAGCCTTTTAGGGGTACAAACAATAGTAATTGGGGCCTAGTGTGGTTGTGTACGTGTGATATACATACACTTTTTTTGGATCATATTTTCTATTCCGCTATTTAATCAAAAACCTTTGGGGATCAGTTAAATTGGGGGATAGTCTGTGTTGGTACGTGTGAGAGAGATCCACCTTTCCAAGTTGTTGGGGTTCATCTCATACTTCTGAAGGTTTGAGGGTGCTGCCTGTTCCATACTCCCCCTACTCCTAGCCTTTTAGGGGTACAAACAATAGTAATTGGGGCCTAGTGTGGTTGTGTACGTGTGATATACATACACTTTTTTTGGATCATATTTTCTATTCCGCTATTTAATCAAAAACCTTTGGGGATCAGTTAAATTGGGGGATAGTCTGTGTTGGTACGTGTGAGAGAGATCCACCTTTCCAAGTTGTTGGGGTTCATCTCATACTTCTGAAGGTTTGAGGGTGCTGCCTGTTCCATACTCCCCCTACTCCTAGCCTTTTAGGGGTACAAACAATAGTAATTGGGGCCTAGTGTGGTTGTGTACGTGTGATATACATACACTTTTTTTGGATCATATTTTCTATTCCGCTATTTAATCAAAAACCTTTGGGGATCAGTTAAATTGGGGGATAGTCTGTGTTGGTACGTGTGAGAGAGATCCACCTTTCCAAGTTGTTGGGGTTCATCTCATACTTCTGAAGGTTTGAGGGTGCTGCCTGTTCCATACTCCCCCTACTCCTAGCCTTTTAGGGGTACAAACAATAGTAATTGGGGCCTAGTGTGGTTGTGTACGTGTGATATACATACACTTTTTTTGGATCATATTTTCTATTCCGCTATTTAATCAAAAACCTTTGGGGATCAGTTAAATTGGGGGATAGTCTGTGTTGGTACGTGTGAGAGAGATCCACCTTTCCAAGTTGTTGGGGTTCATCTCATACTTCTGAAGGTTTGAGGGTGCTGCCTGTTCCATACCCCCCCTACTCCTCATCTAGCCTTTTAGGGGTACAAACAATAGTAATTGGGGCCTAGTGTGGTTGTGTACGTGTGATATACATACACTTTTTTTGGATCATATTTTCTATTCCGCTATTTAATCAAAAACCTTTGGGGATCAGTTAAATTGGGGGATAGTCTGTGTTGGTACGTGTGAGAGAGATCCTCCACCTTTCCAAGTTGTTGGGGTTCATCTCATACTTCTGAAGGTTTGAGGGTGCTGCCTGTTCCATACCCCCCCTACTCCTCATCTAGCCTTTTAGGGGTACAAACAATAGTAATTGGGGCCTAGTGTGGTTGTGTACGTGTGATATACATACACTTTTTTTGGATCATATTTTCTATTCCGCTATTTAATCAAAAACCTTTGGGGATCAGTTAAATTGGGGGATAGTCTGTGTTGGTACGTGTGAGAGAGATCCACCTTTCCAAGTTGTTGGGGTTCATCTCATACTTCTGAAGGTTTGAGGGTGCTGCCTGTTCCATACCCCCCCTACTCCTCATCTAGCCTTTTAGGGGTACAAACAATAGTAATTGGGGCCTAGTGTGGTTGTGTACGTGTGATATACATACACTTTTTTTGGATCATATTTTCTATTCCGCTATTTAATCAAAAACCTTTGGGGATCAGTTAAATTGGGGGATAGTCTGTGTTGGTACGTGTGAGAGAGATCCACCTTTCCAAGTTGTTGGGGTTCATCTCATACTTCTGAAGGTTTGAGGGTGCTGCCTGTTCCATACTCCCCCTACTCCTAGCCTTTTAGGGGTACAAACAATAGTAATTGGGGCCTAGTGTGGTTGTGTACGTGTGATATACATACACTTTTTTTGGATCATATTTTCTATTCCGCTATTTAATCAAAAACCTTTGGGGATCAGTTAAATTGGGGGATAGTCTGTGTTGGTACGTGTGAGAGAGATCCACCTTTCCAAGTTGTTGGGGTTCATCTCATACTTCTGAAGGTTTGAGGGTGCTGCCTGTTCCATACTCCCCCTACTCCTAGCCTTTTAGGGGTACAAACAATAGTAATTGGGGCCTAGTGTGGTTGTGTACGTGTGATATACATACACTTTTTTTGGATCATATTTTCTATTCCGCTATTTAATCAAAAACCTTTGGGGATCAGTTAAATTGGGGGATAGTCTGTGTTGGTACGTGTGAGAGAGATCCACCTTTCCAAGTTGTTGGGGTTCATCTCATACTTCTGAAGGTTTGAGGGTGCTGCCTGTTCCATACTCCCCCTACTCCTCATCTAGCCTTTTAGGGGTACAAACAATAGTAATTGGGGCCCAGTGTGGTTGTGTACGTGTGATATACATACACTTTTTTTGGATCATATTTTCTATTCCGCTATTTAATCAAAAACCTTTGGGGATCAGTTAAATTGGGGGATAGTCTGTGTTGGTACGTGTGAGAGAGATCCACCTTTCCAAGTTGTTGGGGTTCATCTCATACTTCTGAAGGTTTGAGGGTGCTGCCTGTTCCATACTCCCCCTACTCCTCATCTAGCCTTTTAGGGGTACAAACAATAGTAATTGGGGCCCAGTGTGGTTGTGTACGTGTGATATACATACACTTTTTTTGGATCATATTTTCTATTCCGCTATTTAATCAAAAACCTTTGGGGATCAGTTAAATTGGGGGATAGTCTGTGTTGGTACGTGTGAGAGAGATCCACCTTTCCAAGTTTTTGGGGTTCATCTCATACTACTGAAGATTTGAGGGTGCTGCCTGTTCCATACTCCTCCTCCTACTGCTCAACCATCCTTTTAGGGGTACAAACAATAGTAGTTGGGGCCTAGTGTGGTGGTGTACGTGCGAGATACATACACTTTCTTTTTGATCATATTTTCTATTCCGCTATTCAATTAAAACCTTTGGGGATCAATTCAATTGCGAGATAGTCTGTGTCGGTACGTGTGAGATCCACCTTTCCAAGTTGTTGGGGTTCATCTCATACTTCTGAAGATTTGAGGGTGCTGCCTGTTCCATACTCCTGCTCCTACTGCTCAACCATCCTTTTAGGGGTACAAACAATAGTAATTGGGGCCTAGTGTGGTTGTGTACGTGCGAGATACATACACTTTTTTTGATCATATTTCCTATTCCGCTATTCAATAAAAACCTTTGAGGATCAATTGAATTGCGGGATAGTCTGTGTCGGTACGTGTGAGATCCACCTTTCCAAGTTTTTGGGGTTCATCTCATACTTCTGAAGATTTGAGGGTGCTGCCTGTTCCATACTCCTCCTCCTACTCCTCATCCATCCTTTTAGGGGTACAAACAATAGTAATTGGGGCCTAGTGTGGTTGTGTACGTGCGAGATACATACACTTTTTTTGATCATATTTCCTATTCCGCTATTCAATAAAAACCTTTGAGGATCAATTGAATTGCGGGATAGTCTGTGTCGGTACGTGTGAGATCCACCTTTCCAAGTTTTTGGGGTTCATCTCATACTTCTGAAGATTTGAGGGTGCTGCCTGTTCCATACTCCTCCTCCTACTCCTCATCCATCCTTTTAGGGGTACAAACAATAGTAATTGGGGCCTAGTGTGGTTGTGTACGTGCGAGATACATACACTTTTTTTGATCATATTTCCTATTCCGCTATTCAATAAAAACCTTTGAGGATCAATTGAATTGCGGGATAGTCTGTGTCGGTACGTGTGAGATCCACCTTTCCAAGTTTTTGGGGTTCATCTCATACTTCTGAAGATTTGAGGGTGCTGCCTGTTCCATACTCCTCCTCCTACTCCTCATCCATCCTTTTAGGGGTACAAACAATAGTAATTGGGGCCTAGTGTGGTTGTGTACGTGCGAGATACATACACTTTTTTTGATCATATTTCCTATTCCGCTATTCAATAAAAACCTTTGAGGATCAATTGAATTGCGGGATAGTCTGTGTCGGTACGTGTGAGATCCACCTTTCCAAGTTTTTGGGGTTCATCTCATACTTCTGAAGATTTGAGGGTGCTGCCTGTTCCATACTCCTCCTACTCCTCATCCATCCTTTTAGGGGTACAAACAATAGTAATTGGGGCCTAGTGTGGTTGTGTACGTGCGAGATACATACACTTTTTTTGATCATATTTCCTATTCCGCTATTCAATAAAAACCTTTGAGGATCAATTGAATTGCGGGATAGTCTGTGTCGGTACGTGTGAGATCCACCTTTCCAAGTTTTTGGGGTTCATCTCATACTTCTGAAGATTTGAGGGTGCTGTCTGTTCCATACTCCTCCTACTCCTCATCCATCCTTTTAGGGGTAGAAACAATAGTAATTGGGGCCTAGTGTGGTTTTGTACGTGCGAGATACATACACTTTTTTGGATCATATTTCCTATTCCGCTATTCAATAAAAACCTTTCTAGGGCAAGATCTTAAATTACAGAAATATGAGGAGACCGTCAAATAAGGGCCGTGGCCTGGGTCGTGGTGCTGCTGGTAGAGCTCCTGTTGCAAGGAGAGGACGTGGTCGATCTGTGCCAGCTACACGCACAAGTGAAACACCTTCCTCAAGTGTGAGTAGGCGACAGAACCTGCATCAGTATTTGGTAGGGCATCAAACGCCCCTAGAAGTGATGAGGCCAGAACAAGTTGAGGCGATAGTAGATTGGTTTGCTGCTGACAGTGCCTCCAGTTCCTTCACATTGTCTCCCACCCAGTCTACTGCAGAAAGGTCAGAGTTGGCACCTGCAGCCAATGTCCAACCGTCTTTCACCTCACCCCCTTGCAAATCAGGCCAGCAGTCTGAGCCCCAAGCCATACAGCAGTCTCTTATTCTTTTTGAGGACTCTGTCAGCAGGGTTTCCCAGGGCCATCCACCTAGCCCTGCCCCAGAAGTGGAAGAGATTGAGTGCAGCGATGCCCAACCACTTATTTCTCAAGATGAGTACATGCAAGGATCATCGCAGCACGTCTCCGATGATGACGAAACGCAGGTGCCAACTGCTGCGGCGTTCAGCATTGTGGAGACCGACAAGGAGGGCAGGGGTGAAGACTGGGTTGAAGATGATGTGGAGGACGATGAGGTCCTCGACCCCACATGGAATGAACGTCATGCAGGTGACCTGAGTAGTTTGGAGGAAGAGGCGGTGGTCGCACAGAGCCACCAGCACAGCAGAAGAGGGAGCAGGGTGCAGAAGCGGAGCGGCCGTGCCCTAGACACTACGCCCGCTACTGCCCAACGCAGCAAGGGAACGAGCGCACCAAAGTCAGCTCAAAGGAGTTCTCTAGCGTGGAAGTTCTTTAGAAAATGTGCTGATGACAGGACACGAGTGGTTTGCACCCTGTGCAATCAGAGCTTGAAGCGAGGCATAAACCTTCTCAACCTGAGCACAACCTGCATGATCAGGCATCTAAGTGCAAAGCACGAGCTGCAGTGGAGTACACACCTTCAAAACCAAGAAACGTCTCTGGCTCATCCTGCTTCCTCTTCTGCTGCAGTCTCGGCCGCTCCAGCCACATCTGTAGTGATACCGGCACCTGCCACCCCGCAAACAGACGATCTGTCAGCAACACCACCACCTGGGTCACCAACAACCATCTCCACAATGTCCCGTGGAAGCGTTCAGCTTTCCATCTCCCAAACACTTGAGAGGAAGAGGAAGTACCCCCCTACCCACCCGCGATCCCTGGCCCTGAATGCCAGCATTTCAAAATTATTGGCCTTTGAAATGCTGTCATTCCGTCTGGTGGAGACGCACAGTTTTAAAAACCTTATGTCGGTGGCTGTCCCACAGTACGTCGTGCCCAGCCGCCACTACTTTTCCAGGCAAGCCATCCCTTCCCTGCACAACCAAGTGGGGGAAAATATCAGGTGTGCACTGCGCAACGCCATCTGTGCCAAGGTCCACCTAACTACGGATACGTGGACCAGTAAGCACGGTCAGGGGCGTTATATCTCCCTAACGGCACACTGGGTAAATGCAGTGGCGGATGGGCCTGAGGCGGATAGCAATTTGGCGCATGTCCTTCCACCACCGAGGATTGCAGGGCGCTTCAGTTTGCCTCCTGTTCCTAACTCCTCCTACTCCGCTTCCTCATCCTCTACCGCCTCCTCATCCGGACAGCGTAACACCTTCACCACCAACTTCAGCACGGCCAGGGGTAAACGACAGCAGGCAGTTTTACAACTTGCCTGTTTGGGGGACAAACCACACACCGCGCAGGAGTTGTGGAGGAGCATGGAACAGCAGACAAATGAGTGGTTGCTGCCAGCGAGCCTCAAGCCCGGCCTGGTGGTGTGCGATAACGGGCGAAATCTCATAGCAGCTCTGGGCCTAGCCGGTTTGACGCACATCCCTTGCCTGGCGCATGTGCTGAATTTGGTGGTGCAGAGGTTCCTTAAAAACTACCCTGATATGTCAGAGCTGCTGCAGAAAGTGCGGGCCGTTTGTGCGCACTTTCGGCGTTCTCACCCTGCTGCTGCTCGCCTGGCAGCGCTGCAGCGTAACTTCGGCCTTCCCGCTCACCGCCTCATATGTGACGTGCCCACAAGGTGGAACTCCACCTTGCACATGCTGGAAAGACTGTGCGAGCAGCAGCAGGCCATAGTGGAGTTTCAGCTGCAGCACGCACGCGTGAGTCGCTCTGCGGAACAGCACCACTTCACCACCAATAACTGGGCCTCCATGCGAGACCTGTGTGCCTTGTTGCGCTGTTTTGAGTACTCCACCAACATGGCCAGTGGCAATGACGCCGTTCTCAGCTTAACTATCCCACTTCTATGCCTCCTTGAAAAAACAATTCGGGCGATGATGGAAGAGGATGTGGCACAGGATGAGGAGGAGGAGGAGGATGAAGAGGTAACATTTCCAAGGCTTTCAGGGCAGTCATTCGCAAGGGGCTCCGAGGGTGGGTTCCTGCACACGCAAACGCCAGGGACGCAATTGTCCAGCAGGGGCACAGTTTTGGAGGATGAGGAGGATGAGGAGGAGGAGGAGCTGGAGGAGGAGATGGAACCATGTTCACAGCAGGGTGGCACCCAGGCCAGCTCATGGCCATCACTGGTGCGTGGCTGGGGGGATACAGAGGACACGGACGATACACCTCCCACAGAGGACAGCCTTTCGTTGCCTCTGGGCAGCCTGGCACACATGAGCGATTACATGCTGCAGTGTCTCCACAACGACCGCCGAGTTGCCCACATTCTAACTTGTGCTGATTACTGGGTGGCCACGCTGCTGGATCCCCGTTACAAGGACAACGTACCGTCCTTAATTCACTCACTGGAGCGCGATCGCAAGATGCGCGAGTACAAGCGCACGCTGGTAGACGCCATGCTGCTGGCATTCCCATCTGACAGCGGGGCCACAGTGGAAGCACAAGGCAGAGGAGGAGGAGGAGGAGGTCGCCAACGCAACCAGGGCACCGCCAGCACCTCAGAAGGCAGGGTTAGCATGGCCGAAATGTGGAAAAGCTTTGTCAGCACGCCACAACAAACAGCAGCACCAGCAGCTCAGATGGAACGTCTTAGCAGGAGGCAGCATTTTACCAACATGGTGGAGCAGTATGTGTGCACACGCCTACATGTAGTGAATGACGGGTCTGCCCCCTTCAACTTCTGGGTCTCCAAATTGGGCACATGGCCTGAGCTTGCCCTTTACGCCTTGGAGGTGCTGGCGTGCCCTGCAGCCAGTGTATTATCTGAACGGGTATTTAGCACGGCTGGGGGCGTTATAACAGACAAGCGCAGCCGCCTGTCCAGAGACAATGTGGACAAGCTCACGTTCATTAAAATGAACCAGGCATGGATCCCACGGGACTTTTCCGTACCTTATGCAGAATAGCAATGGATACCGACCTTACCCACCCATTGTTCCATTTTTGCTCTTTCTCACTCTTTTGGGGTGTACCCTCATTTAAAATTTTTGAAAAGAAGCAGTGTTGGCTACCTCGTCCTCCTCCTCAGGGCCAGATTAATGTAGGGGCTATTGGAGCTGCAGCTCCAGGCCCCTACCTTTTATATAGGCCCCGGGTTGGCCATATTCACTGTTACCGCTCTTCTGTCACTTGTAAACACAGAAGTCTGGCTTCTATGCTCGCTTCCCCAGGCAGCACCCTCAGAACCTCCCCACACAGCGTGAAGGCCGGACAAGGAGGGACAGTTGGCGATGCATGGATGTGTTTATGGGCTTCAGAGACAGCATCCCATGTTGAATTAGGCATGCATGGCTGCACCCTTCCTCCTCTGGGTGCATGGCAAGGCACGGCACCTTAAGGCCCTTCAAAATCCTCAGCACCAAGCCCATGATGCTGTTAATCCGGCCCTGGTCCTCCTCCACCGCCGCTTCCACCTACACCGCCCATAGGTGTGCGCAGCCTATTGCATTAAGGTGTGCACCCCAAAGTTGAAATACACATGCATGTGTTTGCCAGCAGGGAGAGTAATGTATCGGGGCCATGTACCTGTAGGCAAGGAGAAATAGAGCAGAGCAGGTCCCAGGGAGATCTTTCCCATCTCCTCACTGGCAATGCTATGTGCCCTAGGTGATTAGGGTGTGCCCAGGCACACTCAGCACACCCTGTGCGCACGCCTATGTCACCGCCACATCCACCACCACCTCAACCTCCCTCCTACTCCATATGGGCCTCGTCCTTCAGAGATGAAGAAGAACATTGTTTTATTTTTCTGTTTTTTTTTGTTGTTTTAAGTTATTTCCCTATCCACATTTGTTTGCAGAGCACTTGCCATGCTCTTAATTACGTTTTGCTGCCATTTGCAGCACTCTAGCCCTTTCCTTTGGTGTTTTAGAGCCATTTTAGTGCCTTAAAGTTCGGGTCCCCATTGACTTCAATGGGGTTCGGTGTCCGGGAAAAGTTCGGTAAAAGTCCGGGACACGGACCCGGACTTTTTTTTAAAGTTCGGCCGAACCCGTCGAACACGGACATCTAGGTGTCCGCTCAACCCTACTCATTACCCCTGCAGGGGTGCATATCTCTGGTGAGTGCGGGATATATTGGAGGGGTGCACGTTTTTTTCACCCTAGATTTATCACCCGGATCACTCGGAATATCACCTATCAATAATACTGAAGCACCACTGTTTATTTTGAAGCACTTTATGGACTGTTTTTTGGACTTTTTTTAATGGTTTAATATATATATACTCTATGTCTGGTGCTTTCACCGGACATCTTGCACTGGCACATTGTATATTGTCATTCATCTTCTATTGCACTTATCACTTTGTGTTCACAATCACTGTGTATTTTATAGTTCCAGAATATTTTCAAATACTTTTAGAATTTTATACATTTTATATATACAGTTTTACTTATAGTGTACTTTTCTGGAACATGTTTGCACACTAGCACTTTATTGTATATTATTTTAACCCCTTCCATATATATACATACACTTTTAAGTCAGGCAGCGCCAATTCACCTCACCTTATTTTTCATTTTCTGAGTAGAACCTGTCCTGTTAAACCGCTGTATGGTCTTGGCCACCGTGCTGCAGCTCAGTTTCAGGGTCTTGGCAATCTTGGTATAGCCTAGGTCATCTTTATGTAGAGCAACAATTCTTTTTTTCAGATCCTCAGAGAGTTCTCTTGTCAAATTTGTTTTCGAGTTTTAACATGTTATAGAAGGAGGTTTAGATGCAACAATAAGAAAGTAACATCAAAAAGTTTGGTTATATAGATAATTACAGATACAATGTAATATAATGAATACCATGTAGTTCAAAAATAGGTATAGTAAATAAGGAAATTCGTCCTTGAATATATCTAGAAAGGATCAAAATCTAGTATATCATAACCGATTAAAGCCTCGTACACACAATCAGATTATCGGACGATCTTTGGTCCGTTTTTTTGTTGCATGCTAGTCTCATATGGAAAGTGAAGAGGTTACTTTCATTCCAAAATTCCTGTACGACTGAATTCAACTTCAGAAGTGATTTCCTGTGTTGAATTTGTATGGGTTCTTTCGTTTTCTGAGCATGCCTAGTCTTGCTCTTATGATTTTTTCGGACGAAAACTGTACTAATTAAACGAAAATCGAACGTTGTGACGTACGATAAAAATTTTATAGCCTGCACATCCAGATTTTGTCGTCCTAAAATTCGTAATCGCCTGTCGAAAGCACCATACTAACAGTCCGAAAATCGGCAGATCGTTCGTCAGACAAAGTTTTACTTCCGATTTTTGTATCGTGTGTACGGGCCTTAAGATGTGAAGCTTATTAACCACTTAAGCCCCGGAGGATTTTCCTGCTAAACGACCAGGGGGTATTTTGCGATTCGGCACTGCGTGACTTTAACGGACAATTGCGCGGTCGTGCGACGCTGTACCTAAACGAATTTGACGTCCTTTTTTTCCCACAAACAGAGCTTTCTTTTGGTGGTATTTGATCACCCGTGCGATTTTTACTTTTTGCACTATAAACAAAAAAAGAGCGTACATTTTGCAAAAATAACAATATTTTTCACATTTTTTTATATGAAATTCCCCAAAAAAAAATGTAAAAATCAAAATTTTTTAACATTTTCGGCCAATTTGTTTTATGCTACATATGTTTGGTAAAAAAAATCGCAAAAAGCGTATTTTGATTGGTTTGCGCAAAAGTTATCGCGTTTACTAACAAAGGGAAAGATTTTTGTCATTTTTGTTGTTTTTTTTTTTAACGTGTAATGGCGGCGATCTGCGATTTTTTTTGCGGTACTGCGACATTGGGGCAGACAGATCGGACCCTTGACTGACATTTTTGACACTTTTGGGGTTACCAGTGACATTTCTACAGTAATCAGTGCTATACATATGCACTGTTACTGTAAAAATACACTGGTAGTGAAGGGGTTAACTTTATTTGGGAGGGAGGGGCTGTGTGTGTCCCTAGGGGCGTGATTTGGTTGGTTGTGATTGGCTGTGGCTTGAGCTGTGGCTTGAGCTGTAAGGACACTGATCAACGGATCTACATAGTAGATCCATGTGATCAGTGTCTTTACACCGAGGAGAATGACAGGTGGCTTGTTTACACAAGCTGCCCGACGTTCTCCCTCTCTCCCGCCGATCGCTGAGTGGCCGGCGGACATCGGGTCCGCTGGTCACACACGCGGGGGGGTCCGTGACCGCGCGGGAGCGGGAGCGCGCCTCCGCGGGCGCGCGCTCGCTCCCCAGAGCCTCACAGGCGAGCGACGTAGACCTACGTCGCTCTGCCTGTGAGGGGCTGACTGCCGCAGTAAATATACTGTGAGCAGTCGGCAAGCGGTTAAAGCACAACAATATAATATTACAAGTATAGAAATCATAGGTATAAAAGTTGCTACCTGAACCACATGGGAAGAGTAAAAGAAGGGAAAAAGAGGAGCAAGAAAAGTAAAGAGAATAGGAAAATGAAATAGGAATAAGAGAAAAAAAAAAAAGGATAGGGATAAGGTTAAAGATAATCCCCGGGGTAATGTGCGACCTCAAGCGTTTAATATACATACAAGAAGCTTAAATGTAAAAATACATCACCAAGGCATAAATAAGGATTCATCAAAGTTGGAGGGTAAATAGTGTGTGACCCAAGAGTGCCAAATTTTCTCAAAGTTGCAAATTTTGTCGCGAGTGATGGCTTCTATTTTGGCATGGATCATAGCTTGGTTACCTCTATGTTTGGCTTCAGCCATTATTAGCGTTGGGAATTTCCAGGCCTTAGTGATGGTCTGTTTTGCAGCCATAGTGACTTGCAGAAGGAGTTTAAAGTGGGATCCGGTGAGCCTCAGAGAGTTCTTTGCCATGAGGTGCCATGTTGAACTCCCAAAGACCAGTATGAGAGAGTGAGAGCGCTAACACCAAACTTACCACACCTGCTCCCTATTCACATCGAAGACCTTGTAACACTAATGAGCCACATGACACCAGGGAGGGAAAATGGCTAACTGGGCCCAAATCGGACATTTTCACTTAGGGGTGTACTCACTTTTGTGAGATACTGTATATAATATATACAGCGGGTAAAATGAGTATTGAACATGTCACTATTTTTCTAAGTAAATATAAATATAAAGAAAGAAGCGGAGTGCCTCTAAGTGCAGTATTATTTATTATTCCAAAATGCACACATCAATCATAGACCCACATTCGGTGAATTGAAATAGGGTCAAAAGCGGTCCGGTGGTCTGCGGGGAGGGCTAGTAGATCCAGCGTCGGGAGATGTTGAAGATGTTGAAGCCACTAGATGAACCGGTAGAGGTAGAGGCCGGCTGGGCATCCTCAAGTCCTACACTTGAGAAAAGAGCGCGCATGCCCGTTGCTCTGAAACTCGTCAAGTCTTTCTCTTTGGCCTCGGTGACGGTGCACGCTGCGTTCCAGCTTGGTTCCCGGGAACAGCCGAACTCGGAAGACGCCCAGCCGACCTCTACGTCTACCGGTTCATCTCCTGGCTTCAACATCTCCAGACGCTGGATCTACTAGCCCTCCCCACAGACCACCAGACCGCTTTTGAGCCTATTTTAATTCACCAAATGTGGGTCTATGATTGATGTGTGCATTTTGGAATAATAAATAATACTGCACTTAGAGGCGCTCTGCTTCTTTCTTTATACGCTTCTTCTCACAGAGCTGACTTCCCTGTGCTGTGGAGCTTGCCCTTACTGCAGTCCATTGGTCGGCTTCTACTGGCACACTGTCTCCTCCCTGGGACTTTACATATTATCATGAACTTGAATATTTCCCATGTTCCCCCATGTATGTGATTGTTTTTTACATTCTATTCAGATAATTTATTAACCATTTACTTTCTGATCATTGTTGTTTTTAGCATTTTAATATATTGGCTATATCCGGCCTCCTACAGAGGTGTTCCAGAGCTCTAGCTTTTTTCCACTACACTAAATCTCTCAAATGCCTGGTGATCCTGCCAGTGATGTCCACCTGATGCAGCTTCCTGTGAAGGGGCAACAATGCTGCTGCACTGCTCCTAAATACAGAGCAGCATTTTTACCCTAACGTAGGCTGTGCCTGCATGAACTAGAGCAGGATAGGAAGTTTTTGATGGGGTTGTGGTGATTGGCATTGTCACTGCTTGTTCATAAGCCTATAACTTGTCACTTAGCACCCGGCCACATCTAATGCTGCCCACTAGATTGACAGCACCGCCTCCTCTGCTACTGGAACCCTCCCACTGTGAGCTGCAGTACCCTGGAAGGGGAGCATGTGAGACACACATGAAGGAGGATTTGTGTCAAGAAGGGGAAAGCAAGGTTTTTTTTTGTACTTTATGAAGCTTTTGCATTACATAGCAACTGGATTTAGGACCTGTTTAGCTCGTATGTTTAGATGTGCTTTAAATACTCTGTGAACTGGAGCAAATGTGCAAATCTAAAAGGTAAGTATAAATTCCTTCTATTCAAGCTTGCTATAGCAAAGTGCAAATTAGCATTTGCAGAATTATGAACTGCAGTTTTCTATGTTTTTCTTTAGAGACAGTTTTCTTTAAGCCTAGAGTGGTATTAAACCCAAATGTAATATATTGCAGCTTACCATTCATTAGATCCTTTTCTTTTTTATCCCCCCACCCCCCTCTGTTTTCACCTGGTGATCTGGCCAGTATCACACCTCCATTTTTAGAATACCCCCACTCTGGAGGAAGGAGCACAGGGAGCACACCAGGAAGCAACATTGTGAGTCTGAGGGGGGGGGGGGGGGCGTAGTGTTAAATGTAGTGTTAAAAGCAGATTTGTATACACTAACAAATTGAAGCCAAACTCCAGCTAACACTTTATAATCAGTTACAGAAATGCGTTTTTATCTTTTTAGGATAAAGGTATACATGAGTAAAAAAAAAAGAAGAAGCTGATCATTGTAAACACCAAAATGGTAGTCTTAAATGATACATCTGTAAGAGAGCTTGTTCTTTTGAAAAAAAAACAGACTTACTGGCAAGATCATCAGATGAAAATAAAAGAAAGAAAGCCTACAAAAGAAATCGAATGCAACCATCAAATCTAATAATTGGTAAGCTAGGATATAATAAATATTTGATATTAGGCTTACTACTGCTTTAACTGCACCACTAAAAGCTAACTAAATCATGGATTTATATTTATTGCTTTCCTGATGACCTGTTTCACATCTTGGTTCCTCAGGCTGTATATAAGAGGATTGAGCATAGGTATCAGTACGGTGTACAGAATGGCGACCACTCTGTCTTGTTCCTCGAAGCTGTGGTCTGTAGGACGCAAATAGATGAAGAAAACTGTCCCGTAGAAGATAGAGATGCACATAACATGGGCGGAGCATGTATTAAAGACTTTCTGCTGGCCTTTCTTGGACTTCACCTGAAGAATAGGCAAAACAATGAGTGTATAGGAGACCAAGATAGTCATCAACGAACCTGCACCACAAATACTTACAAAGAAGAAGGCTATTAAAGCACACCAAAGAGTATCGGAGCAGGACAATTTGAGCAGGGGTGGGGCGTCACAATAGAAGTGGTTTATGAAGTTCGGACCACAATATTCTGAAGTAAATATGCAGCTGGTTTGCACTACCGACTGCAAGCAACCAACTGCAAAGACGAGAAGAATCAGACTCAAACATCTCTTCCTGGTCATTATTGAGGCATAGCTACGTATCGGTCATATGACATGGTTGAAAGAAGGAGAGAGTCCGAGACCGACATTATAGCGAAGAAGAAAAATTGTATTGCTGTAATGGTGCTGGTGGCTGAGCCTGACGTGCAGAGGTAGCCTCGTGGGATCTGGTACAACAGGAACACGGACGGGTCACACTGGTGGTAGACACGGGCTAGTCTGAGGTGCGGAGTCTAAGTGCTAGCTGGTTTTCACTAGAGCCCCTGGTGGTGGGGATAGACTGTGCTGCAAGCTAACACCAGGTCGCGGTCCCCAGGGTTGCCCCACCAGGAGGTGAACACGTCCAGAATCAGAAGCAGATAAGCCGACAAGGATAAGGCAGGAGAGTGGTCACAGGAACGAGCCAAGGTCAGGGCGGGCAGCAAGCAGACGAAGTAGTGGACAAGCCGGGAGGTCGATCAGGAAGTCAACAGGAAACAGCAGGTTCAGGATCAGGAAGTACAGGTAAAGCTGCAGACAAGACAGCAATGGCTCAGTGCTGCTGTGGTGTTTAAATAGGCCAGCCTTTTGCCAATTAGTGCAATTAGTCTGCACTAAGTTAACTCTTAACTGGCAGATTCATGACAGCACTTCAGTGTACACAGGGAGTGTTCCTAACATTGCCCCCCCCTTAAGGGCAACCTCCGGGTGCCCAATAGGTTTTTCTTTTGTGGGTGACTGCGAAAGAAAGCATAGATCAGTTCTTTAGCATGGATATTCCGTTCCGGTTCCCAGGAATTTTCTTCCAGGCCGTAACCTTTCCACTTTATGAGAAACTGTAATTGACCTCTCCTCCTCCTGCAATCCAAAATAGCTTCCACCTCATATTCTTCCTCCCCATCGACAATCACAGGTTCGGGTGGTTCCGAGCTTCTGCCCGGGAAGGAGTTAGGGACTGTAGGTTTTAACAAGGAGACATGAAACACCGGATGAATTCTAAGAGAATCAGGTAAGTGTAATTCATATGAGACCTCGTTGAGTTTCCTCTTGACCGGGAAGGGTCCAATAAACTTGGGTGCCAATTTCTTTGAGGGACAGGCTAGGCGGAGGTTGCATGTAGATAGCCATACCTGGTCACCTGGTTGAAGGATTAGTTCCCCTCTCCTCTTCCTGTCAAAAATCTTTTTAGAGGCTGCTTGTGCCCTTATTATAGCATCCTGCAGCAGTTTACAATTGCGGTTGAGGAAGCTAATGATATCCTGTACTGCTGGAACTGTGGGTTCAGCGGGAACGTCCGGTAAGAAGGACGGATGGAAACCGTAGTTTGCGAAGAATGGAGCTTGCCCTGTAGCAGAATGTTTAGCATTGTTGTATGCAAACTCTGCCAATGGTAGTAGGGCCACCCAGTCATCCTGGACAAATGTGGTGAAACAACGGATATACTGTTCCAACGTCTGGTTTGTCCTTTCGGTTTGTCCATTAGTCTGAGGATGGTAGGCGGAAGACAAGGACAGCTCAATCTTCAACGCGTCGCACAAGGCTTTCCAGAAGCGGGAGGTAAACTGGACCCCTCTATCTGAAACAATATTTGCAGGAACCCCATGAAGCCTAACGATCTCTTTAATAAAAACTTCTGCAGTCTCCTTGGCCGTGGGCGTATTCCTGAGTGGCAAGAAATGGGCCATCTTAGATAGACGATCAACGACCACAAAAATGGCGGAACAGCCCTCTGAGGGGGGAAGCTCCACTATGAAGTCCATGGCGACCATCTTCCAAGGCCTGTCAGGGACTGGTAGTGGCCTGAGCAGGCCCCACGCCTTGTTTCTTACAGACTTGCTCCGGGTACAGACGGTACAAGACTTCACGTACTCCCTGCAACTCTGTTCCAGATCTGGCCACCAAAATGTTCGTTGTAATAGATCCAGGGTCTTATGAGTACCAAAATGGCCCGCCAGAGGGTGGTCATGGCATAACCCTAAAACCGTCACTCGGACCTCTTCAGGGACAAAGATCTTGTCTTCAAGCCATAATAACCCATCTCTGGGTACCAGGGACACCTCAGGGAGACAGAGATTCTTTGCAGAAGCTTGCTTTATTTGGGCCATCAGGTTGGTCTGTAATAACAAAAAATTACCTGCGGACAGGATGGTGTCGGGTACTGGCACTTCCTTTGGATCATCAAACATGCGGGAGAGCGTATCTGGCTTGACATTTTTAGATCCCGGCCGGTAGGTAATATGGAAGGAAAATCTTGAGAAAAACAATGCCCAACGTGCCTGACGTGGCCTCAGCCGTTTAGCAGCTCTTAAATACTCAAGATTCTTGTGATCTGTGAAGATGAGGATAGGATGCGTTGCCCCTTCCAACAAGTACCTCCACTCCTCAAGGGCAGCCTTAATGGCCAGAAGTTCTCGATCGCCAACGTCATAGTTCCTTTCTGCTGGGGAAAGTTTACGAGAGAAGAAGGCTATAGGATGTATGAGATCTTTAGTACCCTGCCTTTGCGAAATAACTGCCCCCACGGCCACTTCTGATGCATCTACTTCAAGAAGGTAAGGAAGGGCAGGATTCGGGTGACTCAGGATGGGAGCAGTTGTAAAGAGCCTTTTCAAGGTTCGAAAGGCAGTCTGGGCTTCAGGAGGCCAATTGAACCGGGTATTCTGCTTCGTGAGCTGTGTAATGGGGGAAATGATGTCAGAGAATCCCTTAATAAATCTCCTGTAAAAGTTGGCAAAACCTACGAAGCGCTGGACCCCCTTCTTGTCTGACGGGGGTGGCCAGTCCAAGATGGCTGAGACCTTTTGGGGATCCATCTTAATTCCTTCAGTGGAAATTATGAGACCTAGGAACTGAATACTCTGGCGTTCAAATTCGCACTTCTGCGGCTTGGCATATAATCCGTGTTGGCGGAGTCTGCCGAGGACATTTTTGACATGTCCCCGATGTTGATCCAGGGATGCAGAGAAAATCAAGATATCGTCCAGGTAGACAATAACAAAGATATCTAACCAGTCTCTGAAAATATCATTTACAAAATGTTGAAAGGTTGCTGGGGCGTTGCACAGGCCGAAGGGCATCACCAGATATTCAAAATGCCCAAACCTAGTGCGAAACGCTGTTTTCCACTCATCCCCCTCACGAATACGGACCAAATTATAGGCCCCACGTAAGTCTAACTTAGTGAAAATGGAGGCTGACCTCAGTCTTTGGAAAAGTTCTGGTACCAGGGGAAGAGGGTAACGGTTCTTGACCGTGATCTTATTTAGTTCCCGATAGTCCACACAGGGGCGGAGAGAGTGGTCCTTTTTTTCCACGAAGAAGATTCCTGCCCCTGCTGGGGATGTCGATGGACGAATGAACCCCTTCTTTAGATTTTCATCCACGTATTCTTTCAGAGCCTCCAATTCCCGTTCTAACAAAGGGAAGATACGACCGAATGGAATCCCGGCCCCAGGAAGTAACTCGATCGGGCAGTCGTATGTGCGATGAGGAGGAAGGGTCTCGGCCCCCCGTTTACTAAAAACGTCCAGGTAGCCATGATAAGGCTTAGGCACAGCAGAAAGCAGATCTGTGTCAGAGTCCAAACAGAGCAGGGTACTGGCAGGGCTGAGAGAGACCGGTAAACAGGAGTTTATGCAGTAATCAGACTGAAATTTGATCGTTCTTGTCATCCAATCGATTTGCGGGTTGTGGGCCTGCAGCCACGGCAATCCCAGGATAACCGGAAATAAAGGGGAAGCAATAGCATCCAGGCTGAGTAGCTCTTTGTGACCTGAAGAAGTGACCATAGGAAGTGGAGGGGTCTCCTGAGTCACAGGTCCAGACTTAATATGAGACCCATCTGCAAGAAAAATGGAAAGTCCTTGAGTCTTGGTTTGAAGAGGGATGTGTTGTTGGATGGCGAACGTGAGATCAATGAAACAGCTGCACGCTCCAGAATCAATAATTGCGGTGACTGGTATTGTACCTCCCGGGAGTTGAAACGAAACAGGGAGCGCTAAGTGAGTAGCACTGGCATCGGATGCTGGATAACTTGAAGGAGAGATGGAGAGAAACTTACGTAACTTTGCTGGGCAAGAACGTACGTAATGGCCGGCTTCACCACAGTATAGGCAGAGGTTATTCTTTTGCCGGCGGTGTCGTTCTTCAGCGGTTAGGGTAGACCGCATAGCGCCAACCTGCATGGGTTCTGGGGCATCTGGTGTGAAGTTAGCAGGAGCCAGGTTGGCCAGAATGGGCCTGGTGGAGGTGACATGAGCCGGAGTTGCGAACCGCGGCATCATCCAGAACGGGCGTGGGTGCTGGGCAGACCTTTCCGCACGGCGCTCACGAAGCCGGCGATCTATCTGGATAGCCAATGAAATCAATGCCTCTAGGGAGTCTGGAATGCCAACTCGGGCTAGCTCGTCCTTCAGACCCTCAGATAGGCCTGAGCGGAACTGGTGACGTAGCGCTGCGTCGTTCCACTCGGTATCAGTACTCCACCGTCTAAAATCCGAGACGTACTCCTCTACTGCTCTGCGGCCTTGCTGGAGTGCATGAAGAGCAGCTTCCGCTGTGGTAGTGCGCTGTGGATAATCGTATAATTGAGCCATGGCACCAAAAAAGGAAGACAAGGAGTCTAGGTGTGGGCTGCACTTTTCAAGAAGTCGGTGTGCCCAGGACTGGGGTTCATCCAAGAGTAGGGAGATGACAAATCCAACCTTGGTGGCTTCCAAGGAGAAAGTCCGGGGCTGCAGTGAGAAATAAAGTTCGCATGCGTTACGGAACGCCCTAAATTTGTCCCGATCTCCTGAAAATCGCTCTGGTGTAGGAACCCTGGGTTCAGGTGGTAGCATCACCACTGTGGGTCCTGAGACCGAACCTGTTGGTGTCGTGGAAGTTGGGGGTACCAAAGAAACAGGAGGGATCCCCTGGTTAGTCACAGAGTGCATGTGTTCCTCCAAGTGCACATAGCTGTCCTGGAGCGACTTGACTGTTTGCGACAATGCTGCCAAGTGTTGGCAGATCTCGTCCAGAGGAGAGGCCCCTCTTGCAGGCTCCGACATGGCTGTCTTGTACTGTAATGGTGCTGGTGGCTGAGCCTGACGTGCAGAGGTAGCCTCGTGGGATCTGGTACAACAGGAACACGGACGGGTCACACTGGTGGTAGACACGGGCTAGTCTGAGGTGCGGAGTCTAAGTGCTAGCTGGTTTTCACTAGAGCCCCTGGTGGTGGGGATAGACTGTGCTGCAAGCTAACACCAGGTCGCGGTCCCCAGGGTTGCCCCACCAGGAGGTGAACACGTCCAGAATCAGAAGCAGATAAGCCGACAAGGATAAGGCAGGAGAGTGGTCACAGGAACGAGCCAAGGTCAGGGCGGGCAGCAAGCAGACGAAGTAGTGGACAAGCCGGGAGGTCGATCAGGAAGTCAACAGGAAACAGCAGGTTCAGGATCAGGAAGTACAGGTAAAGCTGCAGACAAGACAGCAATGGCTCAGTGCTGCTGTGGTGTTTAAATAGGCCAGCCTTTTGCCAATTAGTGCAATTAGTCTGCACTAAGTTAACTCTTAACTGGCAGATTCATGACAGCACTTCAGTGTACACAGGGAGTGTTCCTAACAATTGCACAGCCATTAAATGATATGGTCTTGCTCTGGGATAGAAGGTCAGCCAGCATTTTAGGCGTTATAATGGAGGAACATAGGAGGTCCACCAAAGAGAGGAAGCTCAGGAAGTAATACATCGGAGTCTGAAGACTAGAAGTTCTAAGGATCAAGAACATCATACCAACATTAGCCAACATGGTGTCGTGGAAAATAAATAGGCTTGTGCTGAAAAGTACAAATGGCCCGCTCTTTTGCATAACGATTTACCAAGCACTCGGCGATAAAGAAAGGAACAAACGCGCTGGGTCATTTCGTTGCCATCTGCCAGGTCTCTCTCCATTGGATATGTATGTGTGTGCATGTGTATGTGTATAAGAGCTAGTGTTTGTGTGTGAGAGTTTATGTGTCTCTTCATGGACGAATGATGTGTTAGCTGCTGTTATGTGAGCTTGTGTCTGTGTGTGTGTGTGTGTGAGAGTGTCAGTGTGTGTGTGTGTGTGCTTCCTTCTGAGTTCTGATGTGTTCTGAGCAGGGCTTGTTTATTTACAGCAAGTAAGTGAGTTACAGGGAGTGGCTTCATGGCCACCAATCACAGATACGTATACATTCAAAAAGCACAATAGAAGCTGTGGAGTACACGCCCATAGATGGACAAGAGTGAACAAAAGACTAAACTGCCAGGAAGCACATGGCTTTTCATTGTTCATTCATGTCAATCCATAAACATACATTCCATTACCTGTTGGTGGGTTTCCATCAAACATGATTCATATATATAAACCAATTTTGATAGTGACCATAAGATTTTCACCAGCAAGTCTTTCCTACAATGACAGTTAAAGTGATAATCGCTGTGAATAGCGATTATCAGTAAAACCGACACTGGGAGACATCATGACTATTTAAACTAAAGAAATGTCTATCAAAATTTCCACAACAGTCCCTCCTCTTTGTCATATGCTCCCATGTGTCCCTTGATGAATCTTCTTCTTCTTCCAAAAAAAACAGAACAGTTCTTCTCACGATAAAAACAATCCATTTAAAAAAAGTTTATAAAAAGAAAAAGATAACGGGTAAAAACAATCCATTGAAAGGAAACGACACTTGGGTTCCGTTCTTCGGGAGATGACTTCAGAGGGAGGGCATGAGACGATGGGATGCGTTGACCAGCGGTCGGGCTGGAGTCCTTGGCGTCGGATGCAGGGGCGGAATCTTGGGGGCGTCTCGTCTCAGCAATCAGGACGAGGTCATCTGCTCGGGCTTTGGTGACTCGGTTGACCAGACAACAGGATCATATAGGAGGAATAGAAACAAGAACAACATAAGTATATATACTTCTATTTCCTTCAACCAAGATCCAATGGAGAACAAAAAAATTCCCAGAACCTCCCAAAGCATTAAAAGGTTTCCAACCTTCGTTAGCTATAGGTCTGGCTCTGCCTTGCAATGAAGTTACCTTATCCATATGGGCTTGGACCTTATCACTGCTATTGCTATGCCGGAACAGCAGTCTTCCCCTACAGAAACCCCCCTTGGAAGCTAACAGAAAATCTAGTACCATTTTCTCCTACAGTAAAAACACCCGGAGTTTCATTGGTGAGATGACTGCTATACCTGTCTTACAGGTTGTAGATCCTACAAATATAGTTCCGGTGCCAAAACGAAAGTTAAAGCCCAGCCGATGGACTACCTGATTGTCCCGATACCCAAATTGTATTGACCAGAAAAGAACAGGAGCCAGAGCTAACATTAAAACTGAAACTGATGTTACCCTCTAGGAATGTGTCATTAAATTCTGTGGGCAAGTGTCTCTTGGTTGTCTTCATGATGATACGAATGTCTGCCATTGCTTGGGGTGTAATAGCTAGGTGGGGGTTTGGAGCACACCCAGCCATTAGACCTGTTTGCCGTCTTGGCCAGCTGAAAATGCATTACCCTTGCTAAAACACACTTGCTAAATATGTAAATAAAAAACGATACTCCTCATTATCATTCTTGGATTGAGTTGAGCAGCTTTATGCAGTGGTTGGCATGGATCCAGAACCTCAAGGAAGTCGGCGTTGTCAGCTGAACCTGGTAATTCCTCCGCTCCAATCCCGGCCCTTGACGTTTACTCAGTCACCTGCTTGGACAGAATGTACACCGGTTATCGTGTCAGGGTCCGGGAGAGACTCCCGAACCCTATGATGGACCTTTTGGAGCTCCCGTTGCCAGGACTGCACCCACCCCGTCAGCTGAGAATGTAAAAATGACAGCTGCTGAGGAAAGCACAATCCAGGCTCTGGTTGACTCCAAAACAAAACTTTGTAGGGTGATAACCCATGGGGCATTCCTGTTGGGGTAAAGAGCAATGAGAAAACATTCGAGCCGTGGCTCTTTCTATTCAGCCGTTCAACCTTACCGCTAATCCCTGAAGCGCCGTACATACCTCTAAAAAGATCTGACCAGTGAAGTGTGATCCGCGATCTGACTCGATCGTTCCAGGCAGCCCCCTTGCGACAAACTATCTCAGACAGGATCTTTTTCGTAGTGGCAGTGGCAATGGCATTGTGCACAGACCAAGCCTCTGGACACCCAGAAAACCTATCCGGACAGACCAAGACATGCTCGTTCCCCGGCAAAGTGATATAGTCTATCTGAATGCGCTAAAAGGGATATTCCGGTTTGGGTGGGTGCCTTCTCGGCTGCGGTCCAGGGCCAATCCAATGCTCCTCCACCTATGCACACATAACCATCTTTGACTGGTGCCCAAGGTAATGAGTCGAGTGGGCCATCATTGGAAAAAGGGATCTGGGTAAACACCATTTACCATCAAGACCCCAGATGTCATCTGGACCCTGTGTAGTCCCCAAAACCATCCATCTCCTCTTCTCCTGCACTTCCGCTTGGGACTGCAGCTTCTTCAGAGGGGATGGCTAGCATCAGGGTCTCTGTCACAGGGCTCAGAGCACCTTCCTTAGCAGCTCTATCTGCCAAGGCATTTCCATTGGCTTCCATAGTCGTCTCAGTAGTATGAGCCTTTACCTTCAGAATGGTTATCACGTGTGGCAAGCAAAAGGCAATGAACAGCTCTATTAACCCCACACGTTTCACCGACCTCCCCAAACTAGTCAAGAACCCTCTTGCCTTCCAGACAGGACCACAATCATATGCCAGTCCAAAAAGCGTATCTCAACTCTGTATAGATATTGATCCCCTGATCTCTATGTCTTGCCATCTGGGGTGTAGTACCTGGAACCATCAACAAAAAGGTTAATGGGGGTTTCATTCCCTGGACTGACAGCCGCTGATTGCCACTCCATCAAAGAAAGACAATCATGTTGTCCCTACTAAAGTTGGAAATTGATGAGAGAGAGAGAGAGAGAGAGAGTGAAAAGGAGAAAGAAAGAGAGCGAGATAAAGTTTTGAAAATTAACATTTTTCTGCACGGCCTTCTCCCCCCTTCTCTTCATCCTTAACAGGAAGAAGAGACGCAGGGTTCCAAAATAGTGCATCGTTTAAGGCTACGAGGACTTTGGGGGTCCTTCAATGTCTGTATTCTCTGAGTGGTTAGATGTTGGGTACCTAGAGAAATGCAATGACCTAAAAAAAAACAAGCTTCTCCTTGCAAAGCTGGCCTAGCCTGCAATAGAGAGGTTCAGTCACTGACACTGTCTGGCCTGTGAGACCTACAGTGGGAGTTGTCTTCCCTGGAAGGGGAACCTTGCCTCTAGGTTTTTGAGATCTTAAAACCGTGTTGGCTGCATCGGTGTCAGCGAGGCAAGGGAGGGGATATTTTAATTCCTCTAGGATGTGAGCTGACACCGGTTTATCAATGCCCTATGATAAGTCATAGTCGTTTCTGACCATACCTACCTTGAATTTTCCGGATCCTCCGGAATAAATTGCCACTTACCCCACGGACCAGCCGGGTTGGTAGGACAATTATGCCTGATGTACCCTGACTTTCCACATCCATAGCAGACCTGTTAAAAGAACTTCTAGTTTGCCACAGAGTTAGAAGGAGAGGGTTCAGCTGTTACGACAGGCTGTTGAGAGATAGAGACAATGTGAGGTGGGAGGGCGTTACAAGTATCAAAGTCTGCACCGTGAACTGAAGAAAACGGAGATTAAAGTGCAGAGACAGTGACAGGTTCAGTGTCAGCGGATCTGGCTCGTCTTATTAAAGTTAGCCCAGGAAGAGCTTCCTCCACTTCTCTCACCAGATCGCTGGACTCGGCTATCTCATCAGGCCAAGTGTACATAATGCGGTTCTTCCGGACTGAACCCGCCTCATGCACACCTTGCTGATTGACCATAATAGATTTCTGAAGCCACCATTGCGCTACACTTAGCATCTGTGTTGCCTGGAGCCTAGTTCTGAATTCAATAATGAACTCCTCGCATCTCCAGACATCAAAAACACCTTCCAAAGGGATGTACCAACTGTTTCCCTTGGTTATTCCCCTTCCTGAGGGGTCTCATGGCCCGAGCCCCAAACTCAGACTTCATGTACCGCGAAAGTTGTTTGGCTAGCCTGGGGGACCTGCGTTACCCCCCATTGCATGGATAAACCATTAACCATGCCGATTCGAATCGCTTCCTTGCACCTGGTTTAGGAGCAACACTGCTAGGTGCCAACTTTGACAGTGTTGGCCTGCTTCCGGACTCCGGTTAATTTACACGGCCCTACGCCGGTCAGCTAGAAGACCTCAACCCGGTGGCTTCGTACGGCTATACAGCTCATCAACCCCCACTCGCTCCCCAGCTCTGATTATTATACACGGCCAAATGTGGGGCGGGTTTCGGTATCTACTCCTCACACGTTGAAGGCTGAAACAAGCGTGTCGCAATCACCCGTTTCACGTAGACGGCTCAAAGTACACACGTTCGTTTCGACCTAACCTGTGCAGCCAAACAACCCCCGAAAGTACAATGAAAGTCCTCCCTATACAAACCTTGGCTTCAGTCTATTCCTTGATGTTGCATTAAAAATTTAAATAAAGATGCCGGTTACTGATTGCACACTGGAAGATATAACCTCTCTACCTAAAATCCAACCTGCAGTACCGAAAACTACCTCTGTGAGAAACCACCGCTCAGTACAAAACAACCCTGAAAAACTGAATCCAATATCAGTCACTCCACAATGTACTCTTATCATTGGAAAAAAACTTAGTTACAACAAAAATGAGACAAAATACACCACAAAAACAGCTTAACCAAAAACTTACAAAACAAAAAAAATAAATAGTTACCCCTGAAAAACAGACAAAAACACAAAAAACAAAAACTGATGGGTTGGATATGTATATATCTGTGCTAAATATGAACAAAAAGATGAACAAAGCAAGCTAGAAAAACAACTGCATCGATGCCAGATTTCAATTAAAATGAAAAAAACATTACTTTTAAACTGAAATACAGTGCAAAAATAACATCACAAAGTTGCCATTTAAAACTACCAAAAAAGAGAAAAATGTTTTAAAGCTCAAAATAGCATTTCAGCCACATGAGTCTCAACTCCATTTAACAAAATAGCTGCCAAGCACATGGTCCACACAAAGGAAATGATATCACAAAATGGCTGCCATCCGAGCACATGGCCCACACAAAGGAAATGACATCACAAAATGGCTGCCATCCGAGCACATGGTCCACACAAAGGAAATTACATCATAACCACATGGACAAAATGGCTGCCATCCGAGCACATGGCCCACACAAAAGAGTTGCACAAAACAAAGTTTGAGCAACCATGTGCTTCTTTGTACACAACAACAAAAGACAGGAAAAACAGGTTTTACAGCTGTATTCAGAGACAATAGCTATCCTGGTGGAATGCTGGTTTTGGGGCTGCACAACACAATCTGCTACTTAAAAACAGAAACTCAGTCCAAAACTGTCTGCTATATGCTCAATTCAAACATCAGAGTCCAAAGCAAAAACCCAGTTTCACTAATAAACGAGTTCCCGCCAAAAACCAATCCAGCACACACACCAAACAATCTGCGGAATATATTGTTATCTCATCGAACAAAGCTGATATTACAACAGATGTTACAAGGCAATATTTAACACATATATCACAACCCCAGGATGTATTAACTGAGAAACTAACAGACCTGATCCCTAGCCACAAATATTAATAGAAATAACCCCATCGTTATATAAAAGAGCGAACGCTGCAAATTAAAAGGTTCTTTTGCTAAGCTTTTGTTTCTAGCTTCCACAGCGGACAAAGAAAGTAAGCCTTGGTTTAAAACCACAACAAATTTTCAAAAACTGAAATGAAATGTCTTACCACACGGCGCCTTTGTTGTAACAAAACTGGACTTACTTCCCTCCTGTTTGTCCGCTGAGAACGCTAGGAACTGTTAGGGCTACCAAGCTCGCCATATGTCGTGGAAAATAAATAGGCTTGTACTGAAAAGTACAAATGGCCCACTCTTTTGCATAACGATTTACCAAGCACTCGGCGATAAAGAAAGGAACAAACGCGCTGGGTCATTTCGATGCCATCTGCCAGGTCTCTCTCCATTGGATATGTATGTGTGTGCATGTGTATGTGTATAAGAGCTAGTGTTTGTGTGTGAGAGTTTATGTGTCTCTTCATGGACGAATGATGTGTTAGCTGCTGTTATGTGAGCGTGTGTCTGTGTGTGTGTGTGTGTGTGTGTGTGTGTGAGAGTGTCAGTGTGTGTGTGTGTGTGCTTCCTTCTGAGTTCTGATGTGTTCTGAGCAGGGCTTGTTTATTTACAGCAAGTAAGTGAGTTACAGGGAGTGGCTTCATGGCCACCAATCACAGATACGTATACATTCAAAAAGCACAATAGAAGCTGTGGAGTACATGCCCATAGATGGACAAGAGTGAACAAAAGACTAAACTGCCAGGAAGCACATGGCTTTTCATTGTTCATTCATGTCAATCCATAAACATACATTCCATTACCTGTTGGTGGGTTTCCATCAAACATGATTCATATATATAAACCAATTTTGATAGTGACCATAAGATTTTCACCAGCAAGTCTTTCCTACAATGACAGTTAAAGTGATAATCGCTGTGAATAGCGATTATCAGTAAAACCGACACTGGGAGACATCATGACTATTTAAACTAAAGAAATGTCTATCAAAATTTCCACAACAATGGAGACAAAGTAAACAAGTAAGAAGAAGGAGAAGAGGAATGGGGCAAGCCGTCTGTCATTGGATAGTCCTGCCAACTCAAAGACCTTCACAGCTGTCTTATTTTTGAGGTTCATAGGTTTCTGTGGGGGAAGAATAGAATTTTAACCTACATAGACTGAAGACTATCTATGGCAAATGCCAAAAAACAAAGTCACCACCTGGAATTAACTAAGCAACTAACTAAACTAAGCATGCAGTAACTCTCCTATTGGATAGTTACTGCATGTGCTCAAAGAATGAGGTCAGCTGACTACCTGAATATACTGAATGACCAGGTTATTCCATCAATGGATTTTTTCTTCCCTTATGGGGCGGGCATATTCCAAGATAACAATGCCAGGATTTATCGGGCTCAAATTGTGAAAGAGTGGTTCAGGGAGCATGAGACATCATTTTCACACATGGATTGTCCATCATAGAGTCCAGAACTTATCCTCATTGAGAATCTTTGGGATGTGCTGGAGAAGACTATGCGCAGTGCTCCGACTCTCCCATCATCAAAACAAGATCTTGGTGAAAAATGAATGCAACACTGGAGGGAAATAAATCTTGTGACATTGCAGAAGATTATCGAAACAATACCACATCGAATGCGTGCCGTAATCAAAGCTAAAGGCGGTCCAACGTTTGTGACCTTTTTTTGTTGGTGGTGACTTTTTTTGGCCAGGCAGTGTATATTGTTTTTTTTTTTTTTTTTGCATTAAAATTCACATGTGTATTTTTTCTAACAAAAATTGCGTTTGACAAAAAAAAGGACCGCCATTGCAACGACCATCATTTTATTCTCTAGGGTCTCTGCTAAATATATATATATATATATATATATATATATATATATATAATTCGGGGGGTTCTGAGTAATTATTTAGCATAAAATTATTTTTTTTTTACATGTAGGAGAGACATGCCAGAGTTGGTTTAGATGGGAAGTGGTTAAAATGCAAATCCTTAGATATGCTTTGTGGATTTATGTATATTTAGATGTATTGAGGAACAGAGAGGTTTAGGTTTTGGAATTGTATATTGAGGAATAATTGGTTTTGTGTTTTGCTCTCTTACCTTTCTGAAATCCAAGTTTTTCTTTCTAATATCCTCATAATTCTGTATACGGAGAGATGGTTTTATATGATTTATCAGGAACCCCAATCCCCATTAGTCTCAGAGACAGCCATTATTAGAAATCATACAGAAGCCAATTAGCGAGTGATTTAATTTTGTCTATGGAACAATTTGACAGTACACAAAAAAAAGATTAAATATTAATCTTTTGCTAGACCTATGACACAATAATGTTACAAAAACAACATTATTGCATTTATTTTGGGTGATTATCGAATGGCTATACATATACAGTATCTCACAAAAGTCAGTACACCCCTCACATTTTTGTAAATATTTCATTATATCTTTTCATGTGACAACACTGAAGAAATGGCACTTTGCTACAATGTAAAGTAGTGAGTGTACAGCTTGTATAACAGTGTAAATTTGCTGTCCCCTCAAAAGAACTCAACACACAGCCTTTAATGTCTAAACCGCTGGCAACGAAAGTGAGTACGCCCCTAAGTAAAAATGTCCAAATTGGGCCCAAAGTGCCAATATTTTGTGAGGCCACCATTATTTTCCAGCACTGCCTTAACCCTCTTGGCCATGGAGTTCACCAGAGCTTCACAGGTTGTCACTGGAGTTCTCTTCCACTCCTCCATGATGACATCATAGAGCTGGTGGATGTCAGAGACCTTGCGCTCCTCCACCTTCCATTTGAGGATGCCCCAGAGATGCTCAATAAGGTTTAGGTCTGGAGACATGCTTGGACAGTCCATCACCTTTACCCTCAGCTTCTTTAGCAAGGCAGTGGTTTTCTTGGAGGTGTGTTTGGGGTTGTTATCATGTTGGAATACTGCCCTGCGGCCCAGTCCATGAAGGGAGGGGATCATGCTGTGCTTCAGTATGTCACAGTACATGTTGGCATTCATGGTTCCCTCAATGAACTGTAGCTCCCCAGTGCCGGCAGCACTCATGCAGCCCCAGACCCTGACACTCCCACCACCATGCTTGATTGTAGGGAAGACACACTTGTCTTTGTACTCCTTACCTGGATGGTGTAGGCTGTAGCATCGGTTAGACAATGTGATAATGTCTATGCATTTCGCCCACTATGTCACGTGAGCTTCATCAGGACAATTGTTGGCTCCAGCAACACCACCTATAATATATATCTTAATTAAATCTATAATATAATGGTGTGTCGGCAGGTCATTCACCCATAGACTTTACAGTGGTATCCACAGATTTTTTTTAACCACTTCCCGACCACCCGCCGCCTTTTTACTGCGGCAGGGTGGCTCTCCTGCGCAAACCGACATAGGTCTACGTCAGTTGCGCGCGGGAAGCTAGGGGGCGAGCACGCGCTGCTGGCGGCGTGCTCCCGTCCCCACTCGGCAGCGGGGAAGCAAATGTATGGGTCAGGTGGCTCCGGTTGCCGCATGACACCCGCGATCGCTCCCCGCTGAGAGAGAAGAACAGGCAGCCGACCGTCCTTCTCCCTGAAATGATCACACAGCTCATGTGATCCTTCTATATAGGATCACATGTCTCTATGGTCATCTCAGAAGCCACGCCCCCCACAGTTAGAATCACTCCCCTAGGGTCACATTTATCCCCTTGATCACTTATACTGTTAACCCCTTCCCTGCCAGTGTCATTATTACAGTAACAGTGCATATTTCTAGCACTGATTACTGTAGTAATGTCAATGGTCCCCCCAAAAGTGTCAAAAATGGCAGATCATGTCCATCGCAATGTCGCAGTCCTGCAAAAAATCGCAGATCGCCGCCATTACTAATAAAAAAAAAAACAATAAAAATGACATAAATCTTTCCCATAGTTAGTAGACGCGATAACTTTTGCGCAAACCAATCAAAATTTTTTTTTTACCAAAAATATGTAAGTTTACAAAAAATCTCGAACAATTACGTCTGCAGGGAAAGTGATTATTGAGTATTTTATGGGACAAATGTGGCGTATTTCATGTGGATTTTCTACCCCTGTGGTGCCGCTATCAACAGTGAATATTACTGTCATGTTCTGAGTGATGTGCCTACGCGCCTGTGGGAAACATGCCCTGGTTTTATCACTAAGGGCGTCTTGTTTCTCCAGAACAACGCACAAGCTCATACTGCTCACCGCACTACATGCACCTCGCTCCCACCTCCCTCTTACAGCCCGCACCTCGCTCCCACCTCCCTCTTACAGCCCACACCTCGCTCCCACCTCCCTCTTACAGCCCACACCTCGCTCCCACCTCCCTCTTACAGCCCACACCTCGCTCCCACCTCCCTCTTACAGCCCAGACCTCGCTCCCACCTCCCTCTTACAGCCCAGACCTCGCTCCCACCTCCCTCTTACAGCCCGAACCTCGCTTCCACCTCCCTCTTACAGCCCAGACCTCGCTTCCACCTCCCTCTTACAGCCCAGACCTCGCTCCCACCTCCCTCTTACAGCCCGAACCTCACTCCCACCTCCCTCTTACAGCCCAGACCTCGCTTCCACCTCCCTCTTACAGCCCAGACCTCGCTTCCACCTCCCTCTTACAGCCCAGACCTCGCTCCCACCTCCCTCTTACAGCCCAGACCTCGCTCCCGCCTCCCTCTTACAGCCCAGACCTCGCTCCCGCCTCCCTCTTACAGCCCAGACCTCGCTCCCACCTCCTTCTTACAGCCCGTACCTCGCTCCCATCTCCCTCTTACAGTCCAGACCTCGCTCCCACCTCCCTCTTACAGCCCAGACCTCGCTCCCACCTCCCTTTTACAGCCCAGACCTCGCTCCCACCTCCCTCTTACAGCCCAGACCTCGCTCCCACCTCCCTCTTACAGTCCAGACCTCACTCCCACCTCCCTCTTAAAGCCCAGACCTCGCTCCCACCTCCCTCTTACAGCCCAGACCTCGCTCCCACCTCCCTCTTACAGCCCAGACATCGCTCCCACCTCCCTCTTACAGCCCGGACCTCGCTCCCACCTCCCTCTTACAGCCCAGACCTCGCTCCCACCTCCCTCTTACAGCCCGAACCTCACTCCCACCTCCCTCTTACAGCCCAGACCTCGCTTCCACCTCCCTCTTACAGCCCAGACCTCGCTCCCACCTCCCTCTTACAGCCCAGACCTCGCTTCCACCTCCCTCTTACAGCCCAGACCTCGCTCCCACCTCCCTCTTACAGCCCGAACCTCACTCCCACCTCCCTCTTACAGCCCAGACCTCGCTTCCACCTCCCTCTTACAGCCCAGACCTCGCTTCCACCTCCCTCTTACAGCCCAGACCTCGCTCCCACCTCCCTCTTACAGCCCAGACCTCGCTCCCGCCTCCCTCTTACAGCCCAGACCTCGCTCCCGCCTCCCTCTTACAGCCCAGACCTCGCTCCCGCCTCCCTCTTACAGCCCAGACCTCGCTCCCACCTCCTTCTTACAGCCCATACCTCGCTCCCATCTCCCTCTTACAGTCCAGACCTCGCTCCCACCTCCCTCTTACAGCCCAGACCTCGCTCCCACCTCCCTTTTACAGCCCAGACCTCGCTCCCACCTCCCTCTTACAGCCCAGACCTCGCTCCCACCTCCCTCTTACAGTCCAGACCTCACTCCCACCTCCCTCTTAAAGCCCAGACCTCGCTCCCACCTCCCTCTTACAGCCCAGACCTCGCTCCCACCTCCCTCTTACAGCCCAGACATCGCTCCCACCTCCCTCTTACAGCCCGGACCTCGCTCCCACCTCCCTCTTACAGCCCAGATCTCGCTCCCACCTCCCTCTTACAGCCCTGACCTCGCTCCCACCTCCTTCTTACAGCCCGTACCTCGCTCCCATCTCCCTCTTACAGTCCAGACCTCGCTCCCACCTCCCTCTTACAGCCCAAACCTCGCTCCCACCTCCCTCTTACAGCCCGAACCTCGCTCCCACCTCCCTCTTACAGCCAGAACCTCGCTCCCACCTCCCTCTTACAGCCCAGACCTCGCTCCCACCTCCCTCTTACAGCCCGAACCTCGCTCCCACCTCCCTCTTACAGTCCAGACCTCGCTCCCACCTCCCTCTTACAGCCCAAACCTCGCTCCCACCTCCCTCTTACAGCCCAGACCCCGCTCCCACCTCCCTCTTACAGCCTGAACCTCACTCCCACCTCCCTCTTACATGATTGGTAGCTCCGCCCCCTCCATTAATAGATCCTGTTTCATTCATAGTAGCTATAGTATGGCTTTTAAGACTGGCAGGTCTGACAAGAAAGGGCAGGTATAGTCAGGCTTTCTTTATAAGTGCCTATGACAGCCCCTTAGTTCTATTAACACCCACCACACCAGAGGTTTGTGGGGACGGGGGGGCATGGCAGCATATAGTGAACTCCAGACATCAACCATGTAAAGGCTTCAAAATAACAAATCCCATAGTGTAAATCTGGCTACTAAGAGTATTAAGAACACTTACAAACAAGGTACTTGGAAATCAGCATTACAAACTACAGATCCCAGAATTCCCGAAATGTGCTGATGATGTTGTGTATGACGAAACACGTTGGATGGAGCAGTAAACCCTGATGTCACTACGCATGCACACGCATTGCTGGGAATTCTGGGAATAGTTTGTAATGCTGATTTCCAATTCTTTGTTTGTAAGTGTTCACAATTGTTTTTAACCACTTCCCTCCCGTAGTATGTCATATGACATTATTAGGTTGAAATGGTGATATCTAAATTATGGTTGCAATTACCGGCATCATTCAGATATCTGTGTTTTTAGCCGGTGATTCCTTTTAATGTAAAGGCCACCCCAGCAGCAATTCAGCTGCTGGATTGCTTTTACAGGCAGTGGGACGGGACGTCCCCCCCTGTGCGATCAGGAGGCCAGATTAACGATCTGGCACCAGATTACCATGGAGCTGGCCATGGACCGGAAGGTCCCCAGCCATCTCTATGACCCTGGAAGCCCAGAAGCAAAGTCAAGACGTAATGCCCGGCACTGGCACATGTAAACACTGCCAGTTTTGTTTACCCTGGAAAGCAGAGATTAATGTTTTTTTTTTTTTATCTCATGCTTTCCAGGGTAGAGGAGATATCTCGGTCTCACTGACCCATGATGTCTCCATAAAGAGGACCTGTCATGCCTTTATTTCTATTATGAAGGGTGTTTACTTTTCTTGTAATAGGAACAAAAGTGATAAAAAAAAATCTAAAGGGACATTGTAAAAAAAAAAAAAAAAAAAATGATTTTAAAGCGCCCTCGTAACTTTTGTACTCACACGCAGAAGCGAACGTATACGTCGGATGCGCTCGCATATGTAAACGGTGTACGAACCATACATGTGAGGTATTGCCGCGAACATTACAGCGAGAGCAATAATTCTAGCACAAGACCTCCTCTGTAACTCCAAACGGGTAACCGGTAACATTTTTTTAAAGCGCCGCCTATGGAGATTTTTAAGTACCATAGTTTGTCATCATTTCACGAGCGTGTGCAATTTTAAAGCATGACATGTTAGATATCTATTTACTTGGCATAACATCATCTTTTACATTATACAAAAAAAATTGGGCTAACTTTCCTGTTTACTTATTTATTTATTTCTTTTTATTTTTTTTATTTTTTTATTAATTAATTGAAGTGTATTTTTTAGAAAAAAAAATTAAATTGCGTTTCAAAGACCTCTGCGCAAATACCTTGGAACATAAAATATTGCGATGACCGCCATTTTATTCTCTAGGGTCTCTGCTCAAATATATATATATATATATATATATATATATATATATATATATATATATATATATATACATATACAATGTTTGGGGGTTCTAAATAATTTTCTAGCAAAAAATACTGATTTTAACTTGTAAGCAACAAATGTCAGAAATTGGCCTGGTCTTGAAGTGGTTAAAGTGTAACTCCACCCTAAAACTAAAATCCCTGTATCTACAGACCTCCACAATCTAACACTAACCTATCTAGCCATGTAAAGAGGAAATCGGTATACATACCTTTTTTGAAGCCGATCCGATCCTGTTTTCAGCGGCGGAAGCTCTGTAGAGGACACAGCCAGCTGTATAATGAATAGGAAATGATGTCACCCATAGACTTACTATGGGGCTTCCGTTGTCGGCTGTGTCCTCTGTACCCGCCTCCACAGCGAAGCCGCGGCTGACAGCTCAGGGTGGGATCGGGTGGGATCAGCTTCAAAAAAGGTATGTATACTGATTTCTTGTTTACAGGGCTAGATAGTTTAGTGTTAGATTGTGGCTGTCTGTAGATGCAGGGATTTTAGTTTTAGGGTGGAGTTACACTTTAACCACTTCAAGACCAGGCCAATTTCTGACATTTGTTGCTTACAAGTTAAAATCAGTATTTTTTGCTAGAAAATTACTTAGAACCCCCAAACATTATATATACAGTATATGTGTTAATGCGAACTTCTACTTTAAAGTGTTTTTTCCCCCAAAAATTGCATTTTACCTGCTAGGGTCTCTGCTAAAAAATATACAGTATCTTACAAAAGTGAGTACACCCCTCACATTTTTGTAAATATTTTATTGTATCTTTTCATGTGACAACAGTGAAGAAATGACACTTTGCTACAATGTAAAGTAGTGAGTGTACAGCTTGTATAACAGTGTAAATTTGCTGTCCCCTCAAAATAGCTCAACACACAGCCATTAATGTCTAAACCGCTGGCAACAAAAGTGAGTACACCCCTAAGTGCAAATGTCTAGATTGGGCCCAATTAGCCATTTTCCCTCCCCAGTGTCATGTGACTCGTTAGTGTTACAAGGCCTCAAGTGTGAATGGGGAGCAGGTGTGTTAAATTTGGTGTTATCGCTCTCACTCTCTCATACTGGTCACTGGAAGTTCAACATGGCACCTCATGGCAAAGAACTCTCCGAGGATCTGAAAAAAAAGAATTGTTGCTCTACATAAAGCTTGCCTAGGCTATAAGAAGATTGCCAAGACCCTGAAACTGAGCTGCAGCACGGTGATCAAGACTATACAGTGGTTTAACAGGACAGGTTCCACTCAGAACAGGCCTCGCCATGGTCAACCAAAGAAGTTGGGTGCACGTGCTCAGCGTCATATCCAGAGGTTGTCTTTGGGAAATAGACGTATGAGTGCTGCCAGCATTGCTGCAGAGGTTGAAGGGGTGGGGGTCAGCCTGTCAGTGCTCAGACCATACGCCGCACACTGCATCAAATTGGTCTGCATGGCTGTCGTCCCAGATGGAAGCCTTTTCTAAAGATGAGGCACAAGAAAGCCTGAAAACAGTTTGATGAAGACAAGCAGACTAAGGACATAGATTACTGGAACCATGTCCTGTGGTCTGATGAGACCAAGATAAACCTATTTGGTTCAGATGGTGTCAAGCGTGTGTGGCGGCAACCAGGTGAGGAGTACAAAGACAAGTGTGTCTTGCCTACAGTCCAGCTTGGTGGTGGGAGTGTCATGGTCTGGGGCTGCATGAGTGCTGCCGGCACTGGGGAGCTACAGTTCATTGAGGAAACCATGAATGCCAACATGTACTGTGACATACTGAAGCAGAGCATGATCCCCTCCCTTCGGAGACTGGACCGCATGGCAGTATTCCAACAGTATACCAGACCAGTCGTGGATTGGGGTGGGTTGGGGGAGGTTTGGGCTGCTCCCCTCCACCTGCCTCCTATCCACCCATTAGCAGCCATGTGCTCCCAGAGTGGAGACACTCAAATTTAAAAGTGTTAGGACTGCAGATAAAACAGGGTGCCGTGCCGTGGCTCTGCAGCTTACACATGCGTTTGCAAATGCGTGTCAACTTAACCCCTGTTCTTTATTTATATCATGAGACAGGTCTACTTGGTTGGTGGCAGACTGGAGGGTGAGAACATCAGACTGGGGGCTGGCTGGCTTCCATGCACCTCTCTTAATCCTTTTCAATTATTTTTTTCCGATACAGGGATGGAGACGCTGGGCATACCTGCTGGTGTCTCACTTAAAGTCCCACATAGCCCACATTGTCTATGTATTCCAACATGATAACGACCCCAAACACACCTCCAAGATGACCACTGCCTTGCTAAAGAAGCATAAAGGTGAAGGGTAAAGGTGATGGACTGGCCAAGCATGTCTCCAGACCTAAAGTCTATTGAGCATCTGTGGGGCATCCTCAAAGGGAAGATGGAGGAGCACAAGGTCTCTAACATCCACCAGCTGTCATCATGGAGGACTGGAAGAGGACTCCAGTGGCAACCTGTGAAGCTCTGGTGAACTCCATGCCCAAGAGGGTTAAGGCAGTGCTGAAAAATAATGGTGGCTACACAAAATATTGACACTTTGGGCCCAGTTTGGACATTTTCACTTAGGGGTGTACTCACTTTTGTTTCCAGCGGTTTAGACATTAATGGCTGTGTGTTGAGTTATTTTGAGGGGGCAGCAAATTTACACTGTTATACAAGCTGTACACTCACTACATTACATTGTAGAAAAGTGTAATTTCTTCAGTGTTGTCACATGAAAAGATAGAATAAAATATTTACAAAAATGTGAGAATACTTTTGTGAGATACTGTATATAGAATAAATAAAAATAAATGCAGCGCCAGAGGAATCAATAAACGATAATTGTACCACTGCTGTGTGATACAAAAGGTGCCAATCTAAAGTGCAAATGCAAAAGCAACTAAATGATTATTATAAATATAAATAAGAACAAACAAATAATTAATATGGGAAAGTGTCACAGTGAGCAAAGTGCACCTGCTGACAGTTTTGTGACAATCATAAAAAGTCAAAGTCAAAGTCAAAAAAGTCAAAGTGATAAAACATATTCAGATAAAACATGTGCCAAGTCCAGAGAATCTTCTGTGCTGTGCAAAAAAGGACAATAAAGGTGCTGGTGCTTCGATCCCAATCGAAGGTGAATCTATGTGCTGATAATACTAATATACTAGCCGCTTACCTCCCAGTCTGGCTCACAAATTATAATGAGCCAGACACACTTTGTGCACTCTCAGGTACTGGTATATAATCGGCTCGTCACCTCCTTCTTTCCACTCCCAAGGTATAAAACAAACACAGGGATCTAATGCTCTCTGTTTAACGATTTATTCAGGTAAATTACACAAAGGTAGAACACTCACAAGTAACGGCACTCGGCCAGTGCGGGCATACAAGCGGGGATGAATTGTGATACGGCGTGTGTACAGGCTCCTACCCCGTACGCGTTATGTTGACTCCACGACTTCATCAGCAGGGGGCCCCCTCGACGTAAAGCGTATGGGGGAGGAGCCTGTACGCACGCCGTATCACAGTTCATCCCCGCTTGCGTGCCCGCACTGGCCGAGTGCCGGTACATGTGAGTGTTCTACCTTTGTGTTTCATGTGAGTGTTCTACCTTTGTGTAATTTCCCTGAATAAATTATTAAACAGAAAGCATTAGATCCCTGTGTTTGTTTTATACATATGATCACCCTGCCGTGAGTGAGGAGAGAGGAGTTAATGCCCTGATTATTACATCACTGTGTTAATATACACAGCAGGTCTGGCTGCTATCCTACCTTATCCATCTAAGGCCCCTTTCACACACAGAGTCTGTCAAAAGAGTTCCATAAAAAGAAAACAAAAAAGGAAAAAAAATAACCAATCTTCCCATTTACCCCCTTGGTTTTAGAGAACATGGTAGATGTTCTGTATGACATTTGCAAAGATTGCCTTGAGCATCAAACGCTGGTAGAAACACATAGAATATCCTTTATATATTTCATAATATGTCTCTGCCTCCAAAGACCTTACACTCCAATGTCCCCACATTTAAATAGAAACACAAGGTAGGACCAGTTTGATGGAAGCTAATTGCCATACCATTAGGAATTCAGATTATAGAACGTAACCTACAAAACATGCAAATAACATTCAGAAGTTATCCCTGGGTGAGATCTGCACCCAGAAACAAGAGATTTCATTTAGCCACTACATTGTAAGTTGTGTTTTGCCTACCTAGAGTTCTTTTCTATAACATTGACTTTCTTGAAGGCAAAGGCTAGCTATGTATGGAAAGATGACTCCCTAAGAATGATGCCTGGATAGACATCTGTTATTCTTGGCCAAATACTTCCTTCCCTCTTTTTAATGGGAAGAAGTGAGGATTGGTCCTTCCACACATTTAAAGAACCCCTGCATCTGATAATGAGTATTTAATTAACTTCCCCCATCCTTTCTTGAGCACTGTATTGTCTTGTCAAATAAAGATTGGGATTTGGTTGGTATTGGCCTTCTTAAGAGACTCTAAAAACCTACAACCACAAACTCATGCAAGTCTGTCTATATCAGTGATATATGTGAAGTGCTTTCTTGATAACCGCTTTCACCTCTTGGTTTCTCATGCTATATATAAGAGGGTTCAGCATTGGTATCATGACTGTATAAAACACAGATGCCGACTTGTCCTGAATCTCGAGGGCACTGTTAGGAGGACGTAGGTAAATGAAAAAAACAGTCCCATAAAAAATAGAGATGCACAATAGATGTGAAGAACAAGTACCAAATGCTTTCTGTCGCCCTTGATTGGACTTTATCCTTAGAATGGAAGAAACGATAAAAGTGTAAGACACCAAGATAGGCATCAATGAGCCTACACCACAAGCAAATACAAAGAAGAACGTTATTGAATCACACCACAGAGTGCTGGAACAGGCCAGTTTAAGCAGTGGTGGTACGTCACAGTAAAAATGGTCTATGAGGTTTGGGCCACAGAACTCAAGACTGAACACACAGCTGGTTTGTACTACAGATTGCAAGAAACCAATAGAAAAACTAAGGAAAGTAAAACTCAAGCACTTTTTGTTGGTCATAATGGAAACATAAAGTAGAGGGTGGCAGATAGCAACATATCGGTCATAGGACATGGTTGAGAGTAAAAGAGCTTCCGTGACGGCCAAAGCATCAAAGAAAAAGAACTGGACCGCACAGCCATAAAAGGATATTAACTTTATATTGGACATAAGGTCAGCCAACATTTTAGGAGCTATAACTGAGGCGTAGAAAAGGTCCACCAAAGAGAGGTAACTAAGGAAATAGTACATTGGAGTGTGGAGGTTGGAGGCTTTAAAGACTATGAACATCATGCCAAAGTTAAACACCACACAAACAAGGTAAACATTCAAGAAAAAAGTAAAGAGAAATGGGGCAAGCTGTTCATTATGTGTTAGTCCAGAGAACACAAACACAATCACTTTTGTTTTGTTTAGGTGGCTCATTGGGTCCTTCTGCCCTCCTTTTACTTAAAAGTTGTCTAATGTAGTTGGCTTAGGTGACAAATGGTGTTTCCAGATGCAAGGAATTCCAGGAATAGTTTATTAAGGTACAGAACTTTCCATTATGGATAGGACCAACTAGTATTCTATACTTCCATAGGCACCAAATGCAGAGCCAGTCTGTAATAAGAGGAATGGGACATATGATGAGAAACGTTTAGACTGACTAAAGTTGCTTGTAGATGCATGGGCCACTGGGATGTAACACAATCTTTTACCAAACATGAATGGTGCATAGATGGTGAAGTCTTTATCTTTTCTCTAGCGGAAGGAAAACATTGGCTACCGTTTACAAAGATTTTCCAGAATTTTGGTTGGTGTCATACAGAATCAATCACTTCTAAGGGGTTAGCACTTCTGCCTAGCAGCACTGGGGTCATCGGTTCGCATCCCAACCACAGCACCACCTGCCTGGAGTTTGCATGTTCTCCCTGTGCCTGCGTGGGTTTCCTCCGGGTACTCTGGTTTCCTGCCAAACTCCAAAGACATGCTGGTAGGTGATATGGCTCCTGTCTAATTTGGCCCTAGTATGTGTATGTATGATTGTTACATAGTTACATAGTAGGTGAGGTTGAATAAAGACAATAGTCCATCCAGTTCAACCTGTGTAGGTTTGTGTAGCTGTAATCATCTCCCATAACCCTGAATGTTCTGATCTTTGAGATGTACGTCTAAGAGTCTTTTGAAAGTCACCATACTTCCCGCAGAAACCACCTCTTGTGGTAGAGAATTCCACAATCTTGTAGCCCTAACAGTAAAGAACCCCCCACGTTGCCTGAGGTTAAAACGCTTCTCCTCTAATCGTATTGTATGCCCTTGAGTCCTCATGCAATCCCTTCGACTGAATAGCTTTATTTCTAAGCTGAGATCCCCATTGAGATATTTATAAATTGCTATCATGTCCCCCCCTCAGGCGTCTCTTCTCCAGGGAGAATAAATCAAGCGATTGCAGACGCTCTTCATAATTAAGGTCCTCCAATCCAATCTAAGGTCCCTAACTCCATTGTGAGTTAGGGACCTTAGATTGTAAGCTCCTTGAGGGCAGGGACTGATATGAATGTACAATATATATGTAAAGCGCTCCATAAATTGACGGGACTATATAAATACCTGTAATAAATAAATAAAATAATCAATACTGCACTTTTGTTCGGTCACACAGTCACAAGCAAGGCTCTGTAGGTCCAGTCTAGGGTCTACTTAGAACCACGTTCTAAATTAAATGCCAGACTGAAAAAAAAAACCTTCAACCACTACTAACTTGGTTTCTGTAGATCTTGGTAGCTACTTCCATATCTTAAGCCATGTTTGCTTTGCAGTGAGGTCATGCACCTGTAGCGGACCCCCAGAACCCCCCAGGGCCTAGTGATGACCTTCAGAGGCAGAGAGGGGCTACATACCTCCTGTGGGTGTGGATTGTCAGGCATGGTGGGTAGTGATGCAGGTAAAATAAACGATGGGCGCCAGTCACTTTTATGCTGAAGTAATGAAATAGTTTATTTCTTCTCAACAGGACAAGAATAAACTGGGGGAGAGAGGGGTAGGGCTCAGGACACCCTTGGAGAACAGTCTATTAGGCAGACTCCGATTACAAAAGACAGGTACACAGACAGCGGTACAGGATAACAGACCTTGAGAATCATTAAGTATCCATAAAGCTTCAGATTGATCTGGGAGGCAACTCCTCTCCACCAGATTCAATCCCTTTTTGTGGTCTGCACTGGCTGGACAGCTGTCTTCCATATGAAACAGGCAGGTTACTCACACAGGTTGTCTGTGGATGTTCTTTTCCATGTGGGTCACTGGCTCTCCTCAGCAGAATCCCAGGCATGTGACTAGGCCTCAGACTTCAGGCCTAGCCAGCAGCAGCACACACCCTCCCCGAAGGGGGCCCGGGCGGGAAGAGAGTGATTATTGGACCTCCCCTCACTTAAATAAGATCTCCCAGAATGCCATAGTGACGCTGTAGTTGGCTGAGAGAGACATGGACATTAACAGTTTGTTTAAAGCGGAGTTCCACCCTGGAATTTTTTTTTTTTTTTAAATACCCCCGGGACAGTCAGGGCTAGTACATTCCACAATGGCTAGCCTCTGATCTGTCCCGGGTTGCACTTACCTGTTAGGACAAATACTTACCTTGAAAACGTCTTGTCCAGCGCTGCCATCTCAGATGTGGGCAGCTTGAAGCCAACGAGATCCTCTTCGGCATCCTCTTCCGCCTTCTTCGGTCCCACGATGCCCTGCGCCGCCCCCGCCGTCACTTCCGGGTCGCGTGCGTCATCCCTCCACAGCTTCTGGGCATGTCCAGAAGCTGTTTAGAAGGGGATGACGCGCGTGCCCCGGAACTGACGTCGGGGCCGGTGCAGGCGCAATGATTCCTGGGAGCGATGACGTTCAGCTCCCAGGAATCATTGCAGAGCCAGGAAGTGACGACGGGCCGCGGGCCGAGGAAGGAGGAAGAAGGAAGTAAGGTAAGTATATTTTATTCGCTACGAGGTAAGTAAAAAAAAAAAAATGTGATTATCCATTTCTTTTTCAGGTGACCCGGAGCGAGAAGATGGAGGTAAGTATAAAATTAGGGTGGAACTCCACTTTAACTGTAGTTCTCACTCTAGTGTCAGAGGCAACAGTGCCACCTACTGACGGAAGGGAGAAATGCAGTCAACCCAGATTAAAAGAGGAAGCCCAATTAACCACAGTAAAATTACAGCCAAACTAGTTAAAGCCCCGTACACACGTACCGATCGTTGGCCGAACGATCGGCCGTCTTTTGTCCCCGGGCTGTCGTGTCTGTTGAAAAGTGCAAAAGACTGCACAAGAATTTTGTCCGCCGACTACAGCCGACTGCAGAAGTGATGTCATGTGATGGTTAACTTTCCCTGTGTTTTTTCTTTTCTGAGCATGCCTAGTCTTGCAAATCTGCTGTCTGTCAGCCGAAATCTGTACTGACTGGTGAACAATCGGCCGTTCTGGTGTCGGCATACAAAAATTTTAATGCTTGCATGACAGATTCTGTTCGCCGAAAGTGCGCTGTCGGCTGTCGGAAGCATCATACTAACAAGCCGAAAATTGGCCGATCGTTCGGCGGCCGAACATTTTCGGCCGACAATCGGTACGTGTGTACGGGCCTTTAGGCCCAGCAACTAAATTTAACAGCAACCTTGCATTAAGACAAGGGCGCTACACACCCATGAGTGAAGGTCATTAAGGAGCAGAAGCAGGTGAGAGAATGTAGAAGAGCAGAATATATCTAGCGTTACAAATTTCTTGGTGGATTTTGTTTAGCTACTTTTTTTTAATTTTTAATGTTTTGGTTTATTTTATGACTTGCTTGGACTTATAGGTGAGGCTTTCTTTAGGTAGGGTTTACAGCGGGCCTTGGTCTGTTGGACCAGACTTTACCGTTGGCCATGTTTTATGAAATGATGAAACTGTAAGGAAGGATGGATTTGCTTCAGTGTAAGGAAACCACTTGCGGCTTATGCACGTGTGCATACTGCTGCTCAAAGCTCTCAGAATGGGACACCACCAGACGTGCATAGTGACTTGGTGGTCGTGTTAGCATGCGCTCCCTGTGGCCTATACAGTATAAACTGAAGCACTGTATAAAGAAATTGCTGAGTGGTCTTCAGCTTGTTTCTGTTGCTTACCTGTGACCTGATTTGCTTTTTTTTTTTCCCCCTTTGTGTATGACACAACTTGCCTACAGACCTGCCTCTGGACTTCTGCTACTTCATTTTGATTCAGCCTACCATCTAGACCAGGGGTCTCCAAACTATGGCCCTCCAGTTGTTCAGTAACTACAATTCCAAACATGCCTAGTCATGTCTGTGAATGTCATTGTTTTACAATGCCTCATGGGATGTGTAGTTCCGCAACAGCTGGAGGGCCGTAGTTTGGAGATCCCTGATCTAGACTCTGCTTAGTGCCTTCTGCTTTTTACTGTGTTTCTCTGGCTGTTACTGACTTTTGCTTGTTTCCAGGACTCTGTGTCCCTTCTGCCCACCCCTTGTCCCAGCCCTGCTTAACTCTTTGCTTCCTGATTGGGTACAATTTTCCTCGGCTGGTCCTGGCATCGTGCTGCTTGACTGTGTCCACCCTCCTTGAGGGTGTCAACCTAGTTTTTGTAACCTGCTTGTATACCATGGTGTTTTTGCATGTGGATCCTGCTCCGTCATCATCATCGTCTCCATCAGGGAGATTTCCCTTCACCTCCTGTTCCAGTGATGACTTCCCATCACTTTCTAAACCAGAGACAACAGTCAGCAGAAGTGACAGTGAATGGTAAATCTCCCCAGCAGGGACATAGATAGCAATAGAACCTGACGGAGGGGTTCAAACCCTTCCATATTCCATAACTAGGAAGAAAAAAAAATGTTGTTGGCTTTATATACAATTTTAAAATTTTTCTTCAATTTTAAATAAATGTGTATATCACCCCCCACTTTCCATTTATAATTTTCTAGTACTATAAAATATACATACTTAATGGTAGAAAATAAATGCAGACATCATAGAATTAAACTTGTAACATTCACCAGTCGATTCCTGTTATAATTGAAAGTGTTTTTGAAGTTTGAATTTTTATGCAACTAAGGGAGCCAATAAATGGTATCAATGTAACGCTAAACCTTTTGTTTCCATTGATGGCCACTATGTTACGATAAAAAATAAATAAATGAATTAATAAATAAAAAACAATAGAAAATAGAGACTTTTTATAATTAAAAATAAAACACAATGCAAACTTCTATCTCTTTGAAGTAATATGTTGACTTTGTTTCGCCAAAGTGTTTTGTAAAAGAGTAGTATATGTTCCAAGGATATGATTATTTTGTGTCTTCTTTAGCATATTCTGTTGGGAGCTGAGCTGATACAGTGATGGAGTTTGCTCTGTCTTGCCTGCATGTAAAATTATCTTTAAATTATATAATCGCTGCACAGACCAATATTTTATACTAAACCCAATTACTTGGGGGAACAATTATCCTCAATGCTGGTGAGGATTAATAATTAATTCTTATGAATTAAAAATAAGCCAATTCATCAAAATGGGATTAGGCAAAATAATTGTATCCTTTAAAATATAATGTATATTTTCAATACAATTGTTTGATTACAGAAATAAAAAAAGAGAGAAAAAAAAAACAACATTAAGTTTAATGGCAATGTATTATGTTTTATTATATATTTACATATAGGTAAAAATATAAAAAAAAAAAAAAAATTATATATTTTTTCAAACATTTTATATATTTTTCAAAAACATTTCTCTACAGAAACAAACAAATAAATTAAACATTAAAAAAAAAAAGTCCAATATCTATACTTCAATTGTACCTGGAGTATCACATATCAGTCAAGGGATGTTATATTTTACACCGATATATATATATATATATATATATATATATATATATATATATATATATATATATAGGTGCTAGGAAAAAGTGTATGGGTGGCCCTGTCTGCATATCAGGGGGGCCTGACTTAGTTAGGCTGTCACATGCTTCCAGGTGTGACCTGTTGTGCCTGGGGTGTCTCCCCACTGTGTCCAATGAGGGCTCTTATTGGACAGTGGTGGAAACCCAGCCAATAGCGCACCGGGGCTTATGGCTGTCTCAGTGGGCGGAGTTTGCCGCAATGTACCCTGGGATGAGATATAAGTCTGAGGGGAGCATGTGACAGGGCGTCTTTGGCGGGAAGCAGAGTCCCAGGGGGAGGGTGACGGCTGTCTCTCCTCCTGTCAGCGCTAGTGAGGGTGTCCTGGGAAGTCGGCCTAGAGGACGAAGGTTGAGCTGAGCTGCAGAGAGGGATCCAGTGTGCTGTGGACCGAGTGGAGCTGCTTGGCAGAAATTTTCAGGAAAAACAGTATCGGTATCGTGAGTACTCAAAACTGCCCAGGGGGCTGCCTAGGAGAGGGGACCACTCCAGAAGGTCAGAGGGATCCGGGAGCCAGCTAACCAGTAGAGGAGGCTTGGAAAGGGGGTGCCAGAGTCTAAGCCCTGAAGATAAGTGAGTGAAAGGGGGGCGCCGGTGTGGGCCCTGAAGTGTTCAGCAGTGCAGCAGGAGTACAAATAGCTACCTCAGCAAGGAGTGCTTAAGGGAGCTCAAAGAGGACTTCTTTATACCAGAAAGCAGTCCAACGTCAGTTTGGAGTTAACAGGCAGCAAGCCAGCATTAACCAGCGCCAATCGGCATTTTTCAGTTGTCCCTAGCAAATTGTGCATAGTTGAGCCAAAGGAGTATCCCACTCATTCCCTTCTCCCATCCAAGTTCTCAATAAATACAAAAACTCAAAGATACTGGATTGGTCATTGTCTCAGTGCTTACACTTGGAGGAACATGCAAAAAGGTACTTTTGTTGCACCCGGTGACCCAGGGGGACCAATATCCCGCAAAACGGCTGGGAATCCTGCTATATATATATATATTTAAAGTTCTCATATATGAAAAATTGCATACTAATATTTATTATTTACAATTTACAGCCAAAGGGGGAGGGAGAAAGAGCTATACACTTTTACTATAGCCCTGTGGAGGTGGCGGAGATACAGACTGGGGTATCTAAGTGATATAAGAAGCCAGGAAGCCATTCCATCAACCACAACTAAAAAAAAAACTTGTAAGGGTCCTGGATTGGACAACGGTTGGTGCAAAGCTGTCCCAGGTCCGTCCCTCTTCTTCCTAGGATAGGGCAACCACATGCCTGGCTTTTATGGGCACCTCCTTTATCTTGTGTCACACTTTTCTCTGGCCCGAGACCCATTACTGGAAATAAGGGTCCACTCCAATAGTATTTTAACATTTTACTGCAATGCTTCTCAAATACATCTGCATCACGGCATAACATCTCCACAGAATCTCTATAGAGAAGTCTATAGTGCAGAACATCCAGAAGTAATAAAGCAACCTATTGACAGAGGAACATTCGGTAGGGTTAGCCACCTTCACATGTTTCTACGAGAAGCTCCTCATATCACTCAGCCTACCATAGAGTTCCACAAGGTCTCTCTGCATCAAGCCATAGACCCACAAATGGGGTTCAGGGGTGGCAAGTTATCTCCAATTGCTTCTGGAGTAATGTCCATCTGTCTTTCTTTTTGGTGCTGCCCATCTGGGCACTCTCAGTCTCTCTCTCTTACCCACTTAACCGGAAGACTTTCCCCCTTAATGACCAGGCCATTTTTGCGATACGGCACTGCGTTGCTTTAACTAACAATAGCGCTGTCGTGCAACGCTGTACCCAAATAAAATTGATGTCCTTTTGTCCCACAAATAGAGCTTTACTTTGGTGGTATTTGATCACCTCTGCAATTTTTATTTTTTGCGCTATAAACAAAAAAGCAGCGACAATTCTGATAAAAAAAAAACAATATTTATCACTTTCTGCTATATAACATTCCCAACACAAAAAAAATAAAAAAAATCGAATTTTTTCATCATTTTAGGTCAATTTGTATTCTGCTACATATTTTTGGTAAAAAAAAATCCCAATAAGCGTTTTTTGATTGGTTTGCGCAAAAGTTATCACGTCTACAAACTAAGGTAAACTTATGTAATTTTTATTGATTTTTTATTTTTTTACAAGTAATGGCGGCGATCTGCAATTTTAAGAGGGACTGTGACTTTGCGGTGGACAGATCGGACCCCTAACTGACATATTTGAAACTTTTGGGGGAACCAGTGACATTACTACAATAATCTGTGCTAAAAACATGCACTGTTACTGTACTAATGACACTGGCAGGGAAGGGGTTAACACCAGGGGCGATCAAAGGGTTAAATGTATGACTAGGGGGGTGTTTTCTTACTGTGAGGGGGATGGGCTTATGGAATCAACACAGGGACCTGTGTTCCTTAATAGGGGGAACACAGGAGCTCTGTGTTGATTGCTGACAGAACAACGGTCTGCTGTGTTTTAAGAGATAGATTGCTCTTACGTGTTGTCAGCAAATAAAACTTTTATACATCAGCAAAGGAACATTAAAAGACAACATGTAAGAGCAATCTATCTCTTCAAACAAAAGGAATAATATTTATATATGATAAAATGTGAGGCTTATAATTATTTTGCTTAATTAGATAGAATATAGGTTGTGCGCCGGGTGAGCAAGTCTGTATATGGTTCAGGGCTTCCCTTCACTTGCTCCCTTTTGTTTGTAGAAGGGATCTGTTGTACTAATGTACACACCCCTGAGGAAAGAATGAATTTCTGAAACGCGTTGGGTGTCATCCGTTTATGCTGTGCCACAGTGTTTTCACAGTGATATTTTCGGACTATGCAGAACTTTATATGTAGCACTGCCCCCTTAAGGGCTGCAAAATTCTTCACCTTTTGGGTCCCTCTGGGTTACCAGTTGGGACCCTGGTTCGGGTCCCAACTGCATGCAGAAACTTAACACTTTACTTTCCGGCTCAGTCAATGAACTTTTCCGGCTCAGTCTAGGGCAGCTATGTCCAAACTATGGCCCTCTGTTCAGGAACTACAATTCCCATCATGCCTGGATATGTCTGTGAATGTCAGAGATTTACAATGCCTCATGGGAATTGTAGTTCCTGAACAGCTGTAACGCTCCTGCGTTTTTATAGTAAGCTGGATTTACAGCTGCAGAATCTCCACTCAGTAGTCATGTAGAGATGTGTTGAAACACCAGATCCAACTCTCCAGACTCATCACTGTGGGCCTGTCTGCTTCAACATACAGATATACACACACTCAATAAGATGTTCCTGGAGTGATGGGATGTATATGACAGTATGGAGGTGATGTGCTGAAGGGACAGGTGTGAGCAGTGACAGCAATGATAAGCACTTAATAGAAATGTTCAGGAGAGTAGTAGATGGTAATAGGTAGAATGCAGATAGGTTAGTGATCATGTATGGTAACAGGTGGTGAGGACAGCAGATGATATATACAGGATAGACTAACCCTGTGCAAGGATAGATGGTAGTAGACTCAAGAGCTAGCAATCTATGTAACAGTGCAGATGATAGAATTAGTATGCATAGATAGTAACAGTCCTTAATGTGCAGAGGTAGATAGTGTAAGTTAGTTATGGAGGAATCCCCTGTGGGGTACTTATCACTAGTAAGGTTAGTAAGTAGAGGGGTCCGGTAGTGAGGGAGTGATCCGGTAGCGAGATACGGGATCAGTAGCGAGGTTTCCGGTCTGTTCCAGGTAAAGAGAATAGCTGGAGGCTCCGGCAGCATAAGACAAGGCTTGTGAGCATGCGGTAACATTGAACGAACAATGTGAGAGAGAAAGTCGGCGATTGAAATAGCCGCTCAGAGCGGCGCTCAGCGATGATGTCATCCGGCTTAAAGGTATATGCGTTCCACCTAACTAGAAAGGTGGGACGCAATATAAAAAGGAAAATGGGCAATAAGGGTACCAAAGGTACCAGAATCTTACAGTACCCCCCCCCCCCCCTTAAGGCCGGCTCCTGAAGGCCTATAGTACTGGTTTCTCCGGGTATTTAGAGTGAAACCTTCGTATAAGCCTAGGTGCGTGAACATCAGAAGTATCCAACCAGGTGTCGTCTTGGGGTCCATAGTTCTTCCATCTTATGAGATATTGGAGTCTTCCTCTGTGGATACGAGAATCCAAAATCTCCTTAATCTCATATTCTTCTCCGCCTTCAACTTGTATTGGAGGTGGAGGCAAGATGGTAGGCCTTATTCCTTGGTTAGGAACATGTGGTTTCAGTAGCGACACATGAAAGATGGGATGTATTCTGAGATCTGCCGGTAAGGTGAGTTGCACTGCAGCTTTACCAATGAGTTTCTTAATTGGGAAGGGTCCCAGAAATAAAGGTCCAAGCTTTTTGCTAGGGATCTTTAACCTTAAATTTTTTGTCGATAGCCAAACGAGGTCCCCAATAGCATATTGCGGAGAAGGTCTTCTACGAAGGTCGTAGTACTTTTTTTGTTGACTATGAGCGTGTGAGATGGTGGTATTAAGTAAACCCAGAGAGTCTTTTATTTGGGTAAGATAATCCGAGGCTACTGGGTTACTTGATGGTAGGATGCGTGGTGGAAGAAGTGTGGGATGAAACCCATAGTTCAAGTAGAACGGACTTTGCTTAGTAGTACTGTGGGTTGCGTTGTTATAAGCAAATTCCGCCAGAGGGAGGAGGTCCACCCAATCATCCTGTAGGTATGATGTGTAGCAACGCAGATATTGTTCTATACACTGGTTGACTCTTTCAGTCTGTCCGTTGGTCTGAGGGTGGTAAGGAGAAGTGAGCTTTCGCTCAATCCGTAGTATTTGACATAGAGCTTGCCAAAACTTGGAGATAAACTGTGAACCACGGTCGGATAAAAGAGTCTTTGGAATTCCATGTAACTTGAACACATGTTTCATTAGTAGTTCCGCTGTTTGTTTAGATGAAGGTAGTCTGCGAATAGCAGTGAAATGTGCCATCTTTGTCAGATGGTCCACTGACACTAGAATGGTATTAAATCCTTTGGAAGGTGGTAGTTCTACTATAAAGTCTAAGGACACAACTTCCCATGGAACCTGGGGTATTGGTAGACTGCAGAGGAGACCAGATGGTTTTGTAGTGTCAATTTTGGACCTTGCACAGATGTCACATGAAGAAACAAATTTTTGTACAGACGTCTTCATATCAGGCCACCAAAACTGCCTGGTAAGCAAATTAAGGGTTTTCGTCATACCCATATGTCCTGCCATAGGCACATCATGTGATAATTCCAAGATCTTGGTGCGCATAGTAGGGGGTATGTAGAGTTTGTCGTTGTAATAGAGGAAGCCTTCTGCATCAGTACTTAGTTGTGGTGGAGGTGAATCCAATCCTATACTGTGCAAAATCTCTTCCTTCAGGGAACGAACAACCCCAATAATATGTTCATAGGGTATTATAGGAATAGAAGGGATTTCGGCGCAGTTATCTTCGGTTAATCGTGATAGCACATCCGCTTTTTTATTTTTGTCTGCAGGCGTGTAGGTCACTAGGAAGTTGAATCTTAGGAAGAATAATGACCATCGTACCTGCCGGTGGGAAAGAGTTTTGTTAGTCTGGAGGTATTGAAGGTTTTTATGATCTGTATATATGAGTATTGGTAATCGGGTACCTTCAAGTAGATGTCGCCAATTCTCCAGTGCCAGTTTTATGGCAAGCAACTCCTTTTCACCCACTGGGTAATTCACCTCTGGGCTGCTTAGTGATTTAGAGAAGAAAGCAACTGGGTGGAGTGGTGAAGTATTTGTTGGTCGTTGGGAGAGAACTGCTCCTACTGCCATGTTTGACGCATCTACCTCCAGAATATATTGGAGGGATGGGTCTGGATGGCGTAGTATGGGAGCAGAAGTAAAGCTTGATTTTAACAAGCAGAAAGCTCGATTTGCTTCTTCTGACCATTTGAATGGTTTCTTTATACTTGTAAGTTGTGTGAGAGGTCTCACAATAGCAGAGAAGTTCTTGATGAACTTCCTATAGAAGTTTGAAAATCCAAGGAATCGCTGTAATGCCTTACGGGTTGTTGGTATAGGCCAATCCAGAATACAGGATATCTTGCTCATATCCATCTTGATTCCGGTTTTGGATATGATGTATCCTAGAAATAATATTTCTTCTTTATGAAATAGGCATTTTTTTAATTTCACGTATAGATTGTGTGCGAGTAATCTGGATAACACAAGTCTTACATGTTTTATATGTTCAGACAAAGATCGAGAATAGATAAGTATATCGTCCAGATATACCACAACACAGACATCAAGTAAGTCTCTAACGATGTCATTTATGAACCGTTGAAAAGCTGCGGGAGCATTACACAACCCGAATGGCATCACAAGATATTCGAATAATCCGTATCTGGTTCTGAATGCTGTCTTCCACTCATCTCCGTCACGGATTCGGATTAGGTTGTATGCCCCTTTTAGGTCCAATTTAGAGAAGTAGGTAGCCCCACGCACTTGTTCAATGAGTTCAGGGATGAGCGGTAAAGGATAGCGATCCTTTATCATAATGGTATTTAATTGCCTATAATCGATAATAGGCCTAAGACTTGAATCCTTATTGCGGACAAAGAAAAGTCCTGCAGCTGTGGAAGAAGTAGAGGGTCTGAATGAACCCTTTTGTCAAATTCTCATCCAAGTATTCCTTGAGATGAGAGAGTTCATCCTGTGAAAGAGGATAAACATGACCGAAAGGCAATTTGCTGTTAGGGAGTAGATCGATAGTGCAATCATAATCCCTATGGGGAGGCAACACTTGAGCATTTTTCTCAAGGAAAACTTCGGACAGATCTTGATAGCATAGTGGTGCAATCTCATCTGACACCACAGACAGGATCTTTCCATAAGATGGGAGGTTACACGTAATCTCGCAATAGTGAGAAGGGAAAGTTAGAGTCCGTGTTTTCCAATCTATGGTTGGTTGATGTGTGTGTAACCAGGGAAGTCCCAAAATAATGGGAAAATGGGGTGAAGATAGTACATCAAAAGTGGTAGTCTCCGTATGAGACTCGTTAGCAGTGACAAGGAGTGCTTGAGTCTGATTGGTGATTGGACCAGAAGATAACGGAATACCGTTAATGAAACTAACAGAGACAGGTTTAGGTTTTGAAATAATAGGTATTTTATTTAAAGTAACAAAACGTGTATCGATATAGTTCCCACAAGATCCTGTGTCGATCATAGCCTTGGTGGTAATCCTAGTCTGGTCCCACTGTAATGTTAAAGGAACAAAGAGATAGGGATTAGAAAAGGAAGTCGTTAATCCCCCTAGCAAGACATGTGAACACTCACCCTCTTTTTTGCGGACAAGGGGACAGATGCTTATCAAATGATCCGGGGATGCGCAGTACATGCAGAGGTTTCTGGATCTTCTCCTGGCTCGTTCAGTAGTTGATAAAGGTGGGCGTATGGTTCCTACCTCCATAGGAGTAGGGTCGACGGCCGAAATCCGAGAAGGACTAGACAATGGTATTCCCATTTTCTCAGCCTTTCTTTCTCGCAGTCGCCTGTCAATGTTGATACTGAGTTGTATTAAGGCATCCAAAGTGCCAGGTAAATCCGCTCGGGCGAGCTCGTCTTTAACGGCTTCTGACAACCCGAGTCTGAACTCAGTTCGCAGAGATGTATCATTCCACCCTGAATCAAGGGTCCATCTTTTGAACTCTGCTACAAAGTCTTCAACAGGTCTCCTTCCTTGTTTTAAAGCCCTCAATTGGATATCAGCAGTACTCTGCCTATTAGGGTCTTCATATAAGCTAGCGAGTTCCGCTAGGAATAAAGGATAGGAGTTGAGAAGATGATCATCTTTCTCAAAGAGAGAGTCTGCCCAGGCCCGTGGATCACCCGTTAAGTATGAAATAACGGTACAAACTTTAATTTGATCAGTAGGGTAAGTACGAGGTTTTAGCAAAAAAAGCAATTGACATGCGTTTTTGAATTCACGAAATTTTTTCCGATCACCTGTAAACACTAGAGGAGGGTTTATTTTAGGTTCAGGGGGCTGAGCAGCAGTAAGCTGTGAGAGACGGGTTACCTGCTGTCTCAGAGTCTGGTTTTCATCTTTTACTTCAGTAAGAGCAAGTATTAATGCATTTACTTGTTGTGTTAATTGTGTCACTTGAGTGGGTAATTCTGCTGAATCCATTTTTTAGGTTCGTTCAATCTGTAACGCTCCTGCGTTTTTATAGTAAGCTGGATTTACAGCTGCAGAATCTCCACTCAGTAGTCATGTAGAGATGTGTTGAAACACCAGATCCAACTCTCCAGACTCATCACTGTGGGCCTGTCTGCTTCAACATACAGATATACACACACTCAATAAGATGTTCCTGGAGTGATGGGATGTATATGACAGTATGGAGGTGATGTGCTGAAGGGACAGGTGTGAGCAGTGACAGCAATGATAAGCACTTGATAGAAATGTTCAGGAGAGTAGTAGATGGTAATAGGTAGAATGCAGATAGGTTAGTGATCATGTATGGTAACAGGTGGTGAGGACAGCAGATGATATATACAGGATAGACTAACCCTGTGCAAGGATAGATGGTAGTAGACTCAAGAGCTAGCAATCTATGTAACAGTGCAGATGATAGAATTAGTATGCATAGATAGTAACAGTCCTTAATGTGCAGAGGTAGATAGTGTAAGTTAGTTATGGAGGAATCCCCTGTGGGGTACTTATCACTAGTAAGGTTAGTAAGTAGAGGGGTCCGGTAGTGAGGGAGTGATCCGGTAGCGAGATACGGGATCAGTAGCGAGGTTCCGGTCTGTTCCAGGTAAAGAGAATAGCTGGAGGCTCCGGCAGCATAAGACAAGGCTTGTGAGCATGCGGTAACATTGAACGAACAATGTGAGAGAGAAAGCCGGCGATTGAAATAGCCGCTCAGAGCGGCACTCAGCGATGATGTCATCCGGCTTAAAGGTATATGCGTTCCACCTAACTAGAAAGGTGGGACGCAATATAAAAAGGAAAATGGGCAATAAGGGTACCAAAGGTACCAGAATCTTACAACAGCTGGAGGGCCCTAGTTTGGACACACCTGGTCTAGGGGCTTTGATTGTTTTTGTTGTTTTATTATCAATTGGGATGGGAGAAGGGAAGAGTGGGATACTCCAGAACTTGAACTATTCACAATTCTGAGGACTTCTATCTCAAGATGCAGCCAGGCTGAAGATTTCTCCTTGCCACTAGATGAATTGTAGATACTGAGTCTCTGAATAAATGACTTGGTTGCACACTATCTTCAGGGTACTCCCCTAGCACCCCATTTCACTCCACCAGCTGACACCCGTCCTCTGACTACTCTACTCCAGGGTGGCCCCCCTCAGGTCAGGCCCTCAGACACGATCCCCTGTACTCACTATACTGTTTTTCCAGGTTTTCAGTCTCTCAAACCCTCTAGTCAGCTCTCCTGGACCTCTGGGTTCAGCTCCTTCCTTCTGGCTCACCAGGCTGACTGCCTGTGACCATCACCAGCCACTGCAGAAGAGGAGGCAGCCGCCACCCTCCTTCCAGGACTCTGCTCACCAGCCAAAGACCCCGAGCACATGTGCTCCTGGCTTTTATACTACACCCCAGAATGCACCAAGACAAACAGTCTGTGCCAGTCACTATATCAAAGCCTGTGTACCCATTGGTCAGGTTTCCTCCACTGTCCAATATGCCTCCCTATTGGACCAATGTGAAACACTCCCTAGACCAGATGAATCACACACTGAGCACCATGAGCAGACCTAACTCACAGATCCTGCTCTCTGGTCGGCAGAAAGCAATATAGAAATTTGCCTGCTGCTCCTCTGATAGACAGACAGAGCCAATACTATACTCACTCTCTAGCAGCTACCTAGGAGGGTGCTACATATGCATTTACAGGATTTGTACTATGTTGGCATTACTCTGCACCAACCATAATCATTTTTTTTCACAACTTTTGTTAATAAAATTTATACTTGGGATTTTTAAATATTCTCTCTCTAGTTTATACTCTGATATGGTTGACACAAGGTTGTAAGCCTCTAAAGTCCCGCTATGGCAGGGGACAGCAGCCTACGGCCCACGGCCGCACCCATCCCGTCACTGCTAAAAGTCCGGCTTTCAGTGCATGTGATGAATTCACGTGCACCTGGCCCGCGGACATTTTAAAGTGGTTGTTAAGCCACTTTGTTATGTTTACCCAAACCTCCCTGTTTGCTAATGACAAGTGTCCCAGTGCCTGTGCTTTATTATTTAAATGCCGCTATATACCTGATTTCCTGAGCGCCACTTGGCGCTCAGGTGACTGGCCGACTCTCCCCTCTCCCGATCTGACAGCTAGAATGGGAGGGGCTGAGAGTCTGCTGCTGACGTCAGCAGGGAGGGCAGGAGGACAAAAGGAGAGGGCCGACCAGTCACGTGAGCGCCAAGTAGTGCTCGGAAATCAGGTATATAGTGGCATTTTATTAATAAAGCACAGGCACTGGGACACTTGTCATTAGCAAATAGGGTATTTTGTGTAAACATAAAAAGGGGCTTAATTAGTAGCTTAAGTAGCTGCAGGGGGGCTGTTTAATATGCAGGTGGTGTGTGTAGGGGGGGCTGTGTAATATGCAGGGGGGCTGTGTTATGTGCAGGGGAGCTGTGTAATCTGTAGGGGGAGGGTGTGCAATGTAAAGGGGTACAGAGGTATGAGGCTGTGTAATGTAAAGGGGTCCAGAGGTGCGGGGGCTGTGTAATGTAGAGGGGTGCAGAGGTGTGCGGGCTGTGTAATGTAAAGGGGGCCAGAGGTTCGGCGGCTGTATAATGTAAAGGGGCCAGAGGTGCTGGGGGTTGTGTTATGTAAAGTGGGCCAGAGGTGCGAGGGTTGTGTACAGTAAAGGGGACCAGAGTAGTGAGGCTGTGTAATGTAAAGGGGTCCAAGGGAGCGGGGGCTGTATAATGTAAAGGGGTCCAGAGGTGCGGAGCTGTGTAATGTAAAGGGGTCCAGAGGTGCGGGGGCTGTGTAATGTAGAGGGGTCCAGAGGTGCGGGGGCTGTGTAATGTAGAGGGGTCCAGAGGTGTGCGGGCTGTGTAATGTAAAGGGGGCCAGAGGTGCAGGGGCTGTGTAATATAAAGGGGTCCAGAGGTGCAGAGGGCTGAGTAATCTAAAAAGGGCCAGAGGTGCAGGGGCTGTGTAATGAGAAAGGGGCCAGAGGTGCGGGGGCTGTGTAATGTAAAGGGGTCCAGAGGTGCGGGGGCTGTGTAATGTAGAGGGGTCCAGAGGTGTGCGGGCTGTGTAATGTAAAGGGGGCCAGAGGTTCGGCGGCTGTATAATGTAAAGGGGCCAGAGGTGCTGGGGGTTGTGTTATGTAAAGTGGGCCAGAGGTGCGAGGGTTGTGTACAGTAAAGGGGACCAGAGGTGTGAGGCTGTGTAATGTAAAGGGGTCCAAGGGAGCGGGGGCTGTATAATGTAAAGGGGTCCAGAGGTGCGGAGCTGTGTAATGTAAAGGGGTCCAGAGGTGCGGGGGCTGTGTAATGTAGAGGGGTCCAGAGGTGCGGGGGCTGTGTAATGTAGAGGGGTCCAGAGGTGTGCGGGCTGTGTAATGTAAAGGGGGCCAGAGGTGCAGGGGCTGTGTAATATAAAGGGGTCCAGAGGTGCAGAGGGCTGAGTAATCTAAAAAGGGCCAGAGGTGCAGGGGCTGTGTAATGAGAAAGGGGCCAGAGGTGCGGGGGCTGTGTAATGTAAAGGGGTCCAGAGGTGCAGAGGGCTAAGTAATGTAAAAGGGACCAGAGGTGCAGGGGTTGTCTAATGAAAAAGGGGCCAGAGGTGCGGGGCTGTGTAATGTAAAGGGGTCCAAAGGTGCAGAGGGCTGAGTAATGTAAAAGGGGCCAGAGGTGCAGGGGCTGTGTAATGAAATAGGGGCCAGAGGTGCGGGGGCTGTGTAATGTAAAGGGGTCCAGAGGTGCGGGGGCTGTGTAATGTAAAGGGGTCCAGAGGTGCAGGGGGCTGTGTAATGTAAAGGGGTCTAGAGGTGCAGGGGGCTGTGTAAGGTGATCTTCATTTATTAGCAAGTGAGTGCGGCCTTCCATGCATTCACATACATTGAATCCGGCCCTTAAGTGGAAAAAGGTTGCTGACCCCTGCGCTAAGGGGTTGTTTGCTTCTCTTGTTTCTTTTTAGACATGCAGACCAGCCATGCAGGAGGCGTTGTCAAATGTGATCCCCAAAATATTAAAGGCTCACCATAGCATAAAATCCTTAAAACTTTATTCCAAATAATCAAAAATATTGCACTTACATCATAAAAATGTAATTTCACCTTTAAAAACAAACAAGCCCGCCAGCAGATTAGCAGCAACCCATCCTTTCCGGGACTCGAGGACCGCGGTGACGTCAGCACATTGCTCCGCCCGATGGTGGTGACAGGCATTGACATTGGATAGAAGCAGGAAGTTTCACGCCACACCTGCGGAAGTGACGCCCTTGGGAGGAATCGAGAGCCGGATGTGAGATTGTGCTAGGTTACATGCTCGGAGCCTACAGAAGGAGCCTATTATAATAGTAGAAGTAGCCTAGCACAACCTCACATTTGGCTTTCATCGGATTCCTCCCGATGACGTCACATCCGACGGTGCTTTCTACGCTGGTTGCCGTGGACTTCCTGCTTCCATCAAATGTCCATGCCTGTCACCAACATCGCCCAGCTACCCAGACCACCTTATGAAGCCTGCGGGAAATGGGTGAGCCGTTGAACACCAACACATGATTAGCAACTTACATCCTGTCAGTGTTTTTTAATCTTGTCAATAAATATTTAAAGAGTAAGTAAAGTCTGCATTTTTTTTTTCTTTTTTTGTAACCTGCTAAGTAAAGGCATAATGTGCTAGTATGCATCTACCCAGACCACCTTATGAAGCCTGCGGGAAATGGGTGAGCCGTTGAACACCAACACATGATCAGCAACTTACATCCTGTGAGTTTTTTTAATCTTGTCAAGAAATATTTAAAGAGTAAGTAAAGTCTGCTTTTTTTTTCTTTTTTTGTAACCTGCTAAGTAAAGGCATAATGTGCTAGTATGCATCTACCCAGACCACCTTATGAAGCCCGCGGGAAGGGGATGGGCCGTTGAACACCAACATATGATGCACAACTTTAACACTTACATCCTGTGAGTTTTTTCTAATCATGTCAATAAACCTTTATGATGAGGAAGTAAAGTCTGCTTTTTTTTTTATTTCTTTTTTATTAAAAAAGAATAGCGCAACCATGCAAAAGAAATGACTATTAAATATGGAGACAATCCATAAATAAAAATGGGGGTTTAGTCCCACCATATGGCCATATCGTGCTCAAGCCCACCACTGCGTCAAAGTACCCCATTATCAGTGGGTCCTACACTATCCATAGAGAAGGGGTGAATCCAGCCTCTCCAACCCTTGGAGACAACTTGCTGGGATGGATGTGCTAATGCACTACAAAGGACTCCTCCTGTATCTACTTGATGGTGGACTCTGATAGAGTACAGGTGTGTGTGGGGGGTGGAATGCTCAACCACAGAAGTCTGGTCAGACCGAATACATAATAAACAAGCAAAAAATTGGGGGAGCAAACCCTGAACATGTATATCTAAAGCCGGTGCAGCTATGGACCAAGCAACATGTATATTAAAAAAGAATAGCGCAACCATGCAAAAGAAATGACTATTAAATATTTTATTTATGGATTGTCTCCATATTTAATAGTCATTTCTTTTGCATGGTTGCGCTATTCTTTTTTAATATACATGTTGCTTGGTCCATAGCTGCACCGGCTTTAGATATACATGTTCAGGGTTTGCTCCCCCAATTTTTTGCTTGTTTATTTATTTTTTATTACCTGCGAAGTAAAGGCATAATGTGCTAGTATGCATCGTATACCTAAGTGCATCCCATACTAGCACACTAAAAATCGCTGATTGCCGCCATTACTAGTAAAAAATATTAAAAAAAATAAAAAGTCACTAAATCTATCCCATCGTTTGTAAACACGATAACTTTTGCGCAAACCACTCATTATACACTTATTGGGATTTTTTTTTTACCAAAAATATGTAGCAGAATACATATTGGCATATTTTTTTTAGCACTGATTACTGTAGTAATGTCACTGGACCCAAAAGTGTCAAAAATGTCAGTTAGGGGTCCGATCTGTCCACCGCAATGTGACCGCCACCATTTAAAAAAAATAAATAAATAAAAATGACATAAATCTTTCCCCTAGTTTTTAGACGCGATCATTTTTGCGCAAACCAATCAATATACTCTTATTGGGATTTTTTTTACCAAAAATATTATGTAACAGAATACAAATTGGCCTAAAACGATGAAAATTTTAAATTTTTAATTTTTTTTTTATTGGGAATGTTATATAGCAGAAAGTGAAAAATATTGTTGTTTTTTTTTTTCAGAATTGTCGCTCTTTTTTTTGTTTATAGCGCAAAATATAAAAAAAGCACAGGTGATCAAATACCACCAAAAGAAAGCTCTATTTGTGGGGGGAAAAGGAGATCAATTTTATTTGGGTACAGCGTTGCACGACCGCGCAATTGTCAGTTAAAATAAAGCAGTGCCGAATCGCAAAAAATTGCCTGGTCATTAAAGGGGGAAATCTTCCAGGTCCAGAAGTGGTTAAACTGAATTTAAACCCAAGAACAAAATCATATTATATTGTTGCCAGTGGTTTTTTTTTTTTTAATTTAATTTGCAGTGATAATGGTAAAAGGAGAAATAGAGAGCGGGAATCTCCCTAACGTGGACACAAACACCAATGAAAATCTGACAACCGTTCTAATCCTTCTCTACTATTTTTTTTTTTTTGCTATACAAACAAAAAAGACTAAATAAGACCAAAAAATTTAAAACAAAAAAAAGATATTTTCTACTTTCTGTTATAAAACATTTCCAATAAAATCAAATTTAAGCCAAAATGTATTCTGCTACATGAATTTGGTCAACTTGGTTCAAGAAAAAAAAATCCCAATAGTTGTATATTGATAGGTTTGTGTGAAAGTTATAGCGTCTACAAACTATGGTACAGTATATTTGAAAATTGATTAATTCTGATGTACTGACGGCCTTCCTTATTTCTTGATGCCCTTAAAATGCCAGGACAGTACAAATATCCCCCAAATGACCACTTCTTGAAACAAAGACTATCTGAGGTATTTAGTAAGAGGCATGGCAAGTTTTTTTTTTTTTGAAGCTCTAATTTAGTGTCACAATTTTTTGAAAAATAAAGAAATTAAATAAAAAAAATTTTTCACCATTGTTTTTTACATACTGTAACAGTACAGTACCGCATCACCATATGACTGGTGTGGCGGGGATCAGGGATTCTGACTGATTACACTATGTTTAAAAAATAATAATATTCCTAATTTTTTATTCAATTAAAAAAAAAACATTTCTAGAATATTTTGTAACATTTTTTTGTAACTTGTTTCCTTTTTTTTTAACATTTTTTATTCTTTTTTTTGAACATTTTTTCTTTACATAATTTCATCGGAGTAGTTTAGTGTTACCATAGTGACGTTGTAATATTCTGGGGGGTGATCAGCGATGTGTTTTTTACACTTTGATTGCTATTACAGTGATGATCACTGTAACAGCAATGTTTTGAACTGTCATGAATCTACATCCATAACAGCTATGATTACTATTGTGTGCCGTGATTGGCCCACAGCTACCACATGGTACAGGGTTCTGTGATTGGCCCAGGTACCATATGATAGCTGTGGGCCAATCACAACATCACTATAGGAATTACAGCTGTTATGAATGAAATTTACAGCTTTGTTGACATTGTGATCATGTAATCACATAGGGTACCAGGAGCCACAATTCCCTGTGTCTGGTGGATGACATACATATACGTGATCCAGCCTGCCTGTGCCGCCCTGCCACAGTAAATGGCCAGCAATCGGTTAAGGGAACAAAAAAAAGAACTAAAAAGTATCCATACTTTCAATTTACCTCGTGGTTCCAAAGATCATGGGAAATGTTCTGTTTGCCATTGCACAGACTACCTTGAGCATCCTTCATTGATCTGTGCAGGTTTAAAGGCTCCATTTACACAAGTCTCTGCCCCCCCGAAGAACTTGCACTGTAATGTTTCTGCATTTATATATTGTGACAGGAAGTCAGGTAAATCTGTTGGTGTTGTCACAGACGGGAGATACATTTCTGCCTTGTTTAGGCAATTCACCAATTACTATCAGGTGTCGGCTGCAGAGGTAGCCAGAAAGGTTTAAGGACGTTGGAAAGCTTCAGCTATTCAGAATGAGGCAATTAAGGCCTCTATAAGTTATCCAGAGGATGACTACTGATTGCTGCATCCTGAGGCTTTGTGCGTTAAGGAGAGCAGTGAGCTGAGAAAGACTTCTGAAGGTGAGGTGGTGTTGACTTTTTCTGTGTGAAAAGAAAACAAATAGACTATTGGTTTTCTGCTGTATGACCAGCAGTGTCTGCCCAGCAGTAGGTTGGGACAGACACCATAGGAACGTTCCTGTGTTGTGAAGGTAGACGCCCCAAGTGGCCAGGGTTTATTTTATGTTTGTTTGATTTATGCTGTTTGGATGCTTGCACTTGTTTCCAGCAAATTGGAAGAATAAACCATAGACTGTTGTTTTCAACTACTCCTCGGTTGTCTCTCTGTGTAACGAACCCACCCAAGGGGTCACCCACACCCGCTACCGAGCCAACCCCTTACAATAGATACACAAAGTAGGGCCAATTTGATGGAAGCTAATTAACATACTATTAGAAATCCGGATCGTGGGATGTAGCCGACAAAAACACATAGAAGGCAAAACCAACATACAGATAGTATCCCTGATAGAAACTGCACCCATCAACAAGGAATTGCACATAGCCATAACACTGTAAGTTGTGCTATTCTTTTTTAGATATTTTACTTTCTTGAAGACAAAGGCTATCTGTGACGTGAGTCACTTTGGTTGGGGGGCTCATGGAACCCAGATTACTTTAGAGAGGTCAGGAAACTCCTTGTCCAGCTTCCCCGGCCCCTCTTATGTGTAAATCACCCTGTGTCTATTAGGGAACCCCAGTCGGGTCTGCACTAATCAGATTCACTGTACAACCACACTGGACTCAGCTTTTCGTGTTACCCCGGTTATCCTTGGCTCTATATGTGTGGTTTGTGTTGAAAGAGAGAAGGGCCTCTTTCGCTTGGCACAATAATATTTCTGGACAATGTCCCTCAAGATATATATAGAGATAGACAATTTGACTTTTCAGATTGCTTGAGTGTTGTTGGAGTCTCTCATAGACCCTTGCCAGATAGTGAGGTAGTGAGGGTAGGGTTTGCTATTGTTAAGTGAAAACAAATGGTTACTGCCCACACCTGTAACTGGTCTCTGCAGCAAGGAGCATTGGAAGGCATTGCCCTTTCAATGCTCCTTGCTGCAGAGACCAGTTACAGGTGTGGGCAGTAACCATTTGTTTGTGCTATGGATTATATTGACCAGGCAACGCACTGACACCTTTGCTGCCATTGTGCTATAGGCTGGATGTTCAGTGTGCCCCTGTGTCTTTAAGAAGGGGTGGGCTCCCTTCAGGTATATCTGCCCTACACCTGTCCATATAAATGCATGTGCTTCCATTGTTGGAGACTCACAGAATTTAGAGTTAGGACCACAGATAATGGGGGCTCTGTGGCTTACGCATGTATTTGCAAATGTGTGCAACTAAACCCCTGTTTTTAACGCATACTGTTGGACAGGTCAATTTGGTTGGTCGCAGACTGGTCGGTAAGGAAAGCTTAGAAACTTTTTGTTTAGTGTTATTGTTAAGTGCATGTATTCCATTGTTCTGTTGTTTCTATCTGCCTTAGGAGCAACCTATTATGGGATGTATATGTGAATGTGGATTGGCTGCTAAGGGGGAGGAGGGCTGTCCCAAAGTGTTTATCTCTTTGTGCCTGTGTTTGAATAAACAGTTCTTATTCTGGTTGACTCCAAAACTGGTACTGTCTAGTTCTTGGGGGTATCTATAGCCAGATTCACGGGTCTCATGTTCCAGAGCTTAGGAAGCAGCTTCTTGGCGGAGATACCCAGTCGGGGTGTCCGGTTCTGTCACATTTGGTACATTTCGCCTGGAACATCCCACCATTGCCACCAAACGTGATGGACTCCGGACACCCAGACTGGGTATCTCCGTCAAGAAGCTGCTTCCTAAGCTCTGGAACACGAGATCCGTGAATCTGGCTATAGTTGCCCCAAGACCTAAGCAGTACCAGTTTTGGAGGAAACCAGAATAAAACTGTTTATTCAAACACAGGCACAAAGAGGTATACACTTTGGGACAACTCCCCCTTAGCAGCCAATCCACATGCACATATACATCCCATAATAAGTTGATCTTAAGGCAGACAGAAACAATAGAACAATGGAATACAGGTACTTAACAATAACAAACCCCACCTCACTATCTAGCAAGGGTCTATGAGAGACACCAACAACACTCAAGCAATCTGAAAAGTCAAATTGTCTATCTCTATATATATCTCTTGAGGGACATTGTCCAGAAATATTATTGTCCCAAGTGAAATAGGCCCTTCACTCTTTTAACACAAACCACACATATAGAACCCAGGATAACTGGGTTAACATGAAATACTGAGTCTGGTGTGGTTGTACAGCGAGTCTGATTAGTGCAGACCCGACTGGGGCTCTCGGTCCCCCTGTGCCCCTAATAGACACAGGGTGACTTACACATAAGAGGGGCCAGGGAAGCTGAACATGGAGTTTCCTGACCTCTCTAAAGAAATCTGGGTTCCATGAGCCCCCCAGCCAAAGTGACTCCTGTCACACTAGCCATGTATGGAAAGGTGTCTTCATAAGAATGATGGTGGGATAGACATCTGTCTCTATTGACCAACCTCCTTCCCTCTTCTCAATGAGAAGAAGTAAGGATTGGACTTGCCACACATTTGCAGAACCACTGCATGGTAAAATTAGCATAAAATAAACTGGCTCCATCCTTTCTTAAACATTATATTGTCATGTCGAATAAGGGGTGGGATTTGATTTGGCTAACTTAAGAGACTCTAAAAACTTACAACCACAAACTCTCTATATTAGTGATATATGTGAAGTGTTTTCTTGATAACATTTTTCACCTCTTGGTTTCTCATGCTATATATAAGAGGGTTCAGCATTGGTATAATGACTGTGTAAAACACAGAAAACAACTTGTCTTGATTCTCAAGGACACTGTTAGGAGGTTGTAGGTAAATGAATAAAACAGTCCCGTAGCAAATAGAGACGCAAATGAGATGTGAGGAACAAGTACCAAATGCCTTCTGTCTTCCCATGCTGGATTTAATCTGTAGAATCGAAGAAACTATAAAAGTGTATGACACCAAGATAGGCATCAATGAGCCTACACCACAAACAACTGCAAAGAAGAACGTTATTGAATTACACCACAGAGTGCTGGAGCAGGCCAGGGGAAGCAGTGGTGGTACGTCACAGTAGTAATGGTCTATGAGGTTTGGGCCACAGAACTCAAGACTGAACACACAGCTGGTTTGTACTACAGATTGAAAGAAACCAATAGAAAAACTAAGGAAAAAGAGACTCCAGCACTTTCTGTTGGTCATAACTGAGAAATAAAGCAGAGGGCAGCAGATAGCAACATATCGGTCATAGGCCATGCACGAGAGTAAAAGTGCTTCTGTGACGACCAGAACATTAAAGCAAAAGAACTGGACCACACAGCCAAAAAACGATATTAACTTTATCTTGGACATAAGGTCAGCCAACATTTTAGGAGCTATAACTGAGGAGTAGAAAAGGTCCACCAAAGAGAGGTAGCTAAGAAAGTAGTACATTGGAGTGTGGAGGTTGGGCGCTTTAAAGACTATGAACATCAGGCCAAAGTTTAACACCAAGCAAACAAGGTAAACATTCAAGAAAAAAGTAAAGAGAAATGGGGCAAGCTGTTCATTATGTGTTAGTCCAGAGAACACAAACACAATCACTTTTGTTTTGTTTAGGTGGCTCATTGGGCCCTTCTGTACTTCTTTTACTCAAAGGTTGTCTAATGGGATTAGTTAAGGTGACAAATGTTGGTGTTTCTAGATCCAAGGATTCCAGCGACAGTTTATAAAAGTGCAAAACATTCTATTATGGATAGGACCAACTAGTATCTATTCATCAATTGACACCAAACGCAGAGCCAGTCTGTAACAAAGGGAATAGGTTCCATGTAAAGAATAGTTTGGATAGGCTCAAGTTGGTTGTAGATGCATGGACCACTGGAAGGTAACCAAACATGGATGTTGGATAGATGGCAAAGTCTTCAGCTTTTCTCTACAGGAAGGAAAATATTGGCTACTTTTTATAAAGGGTTTTCAGAATTTTGGTAAATGTTTTCTTACAGAATCAATCACTTCTAATGTCTGGAAAAGCTCAATACCACACTTTTGTATAATCCCACAGTCACAAGCAATTCTCAAGCTCATTTTATCAGGTTCTGTAGGCCCAATCTAGGATCTACTTAGAACCATGTCCAAAATGTAATGCCAGACTGAAAATAAAAACCTTAACCACAATTTACTGGGTTTCTGTAGATCTTGCCAGCTACTTCCATTTCGAAAGCCATGTTTGCTTTGCAGTGAGGTCATGTCATCTATGTGTGCAGGCCCTCAAGGAGCAGATACAGATGAGAAAATATATGGTTTCTAATGCTCAGTTGATCCAACAGTGATATTTCCATCTTTGGTAGAAGCTGGAGAATGAAACCATCTGACAGCTTCTTATGTAGCTCAGGGATTCTTTTGGTGAGATCTTCACACTGAGTTCCTTAATCTGCACACTTTCTGCACCCATTATGAGGGGTTCCTGCTATACCTGATGGATTTATTTTAATGTCTTATATACCTTGTGATTTAAAAAGGATGGTGCCAAATTAAAGCTGATTTATACATAAAGGATTGAACAGAACACAACTGTATTAACTTGAAAATTTACATTAACCGTCCAAGTTTTACATGAGCCACGTTGGTGACAAAGCAGATGATTGCCATTCACCATTGTTGTCACTTTCAAGTTTTTACTTTTGCACCATAACAACAATGGTAAAAGGACATTTTTTGAAAATTATGAAGGCTACAGATTCCAAGTTATTGTGTGTTTATTTTCTTGTGCATGTCATTATCACCAGAGGCGTAGTATAGCATTATGTTCACAAGTTGGCAACAACGAAGCAAGAGAAGGCTTTTCTTGTGTTGGAATTTGCACATCAGATTGGCTGTGCAGGAAAGAACGATTCATCAATGTCGCTCTGGCCTCAATCATAGCCAGACCTAACACCCTGCGACTTCTTTCTGTGGGGGTACACCAAGGACTTGGTGTATCCCCCCCCCCCCCGTGCCACAGAACCTGAATGACCTGAGGAGAAATGGAGTCAATATCTGAGGACATGCTGGCACATGTCTGGACAGAACTGGAGTACCGTCTCGACATCTGTCTTGTCACTAACAGGGCTCACATTGAATATTTGTAGTGCAGTGGTAAAACTTGGAGAGTTTCTGTATCTTTTCATGTGAATACAGTTGTGTTAGGTTCATTTAGTTATTATGAATAGATTTGCTTTACTTTTTGAATCATTGTATTTTATAGAATGCAACATAGAATTCTGAAACACTAAACAATATGGAATTATAGTGGGAGGACTTCCTGTTGAAAATCCTATAACATGTGAATCCAGGGGCATACACAACCAGTAAGGCTTCACCTATAACTAAAATAGACGAGAGGAAAAACCATAAAAAAAGCAAGTGAAGTCTAAGCTTAAACTTGCTCCCACCCCATTCAAAGTTCTATACTAACTATGCTGCAATGGAACGATGTGTATACTTACCTAATCTAAGGGTGCTCCAGTCTGGTCAAATGATGATCAGCTCACAGTGCTAGCTTCAGGGGAGAGAAGGGAAAGTGGACAACGGATGTCTCATAGTAAGCCTATGGGTGACATCACTGTCCAGGCACTGCAGCCATTGTCGCTGCTCTCTCCTCTCTCTTGAAACCGGCTGCAGGGGAGACTTTCCCTTACAGGCTTATTAGTATAAGGATTATAATGGAGGTGGGAGCAGGTTTAAGCTTAGATAGGTTTACATTGGACTTCTACTATAAGCTTAGTATGCATGTAGCTTAGTCATTCCAAACCCACCTTTAAGGGACCTTTGTCTATTTTTTGCATAAATAATAATTGTCCGTTAGTAGTGGTAATGCATTTGCAGTAATGATAAAAAAAATGGTCATCTGCAGTTAAGTACAGATGTCTGCCCCTGGACACAATCTATATGGATGTGAGAATACATGCATATACAGTATCTCACAAAAGTGAGTACACCCCTCACATTATTGTAAATATTTTATTCTATCTTTTCATGTGACAACACTGAAGAAATGACACTTTGCTACAATGTAAAGTAGTGAGTGTACAACTTGTATAACAGTGTAAATTTGCTGTCCCCTCAAAATAACTCAACACACAGCCATTAATGTCTAAACCGCTGGCAACAAAAGTGAGTACACCCCTAAGTGACAACGTCAATATTGGGCCCAATTAGCCATTTTCCCTCCCCAGTGTCATGTGACTCGTTAGTGTTACAACGTCTCAGGTGTGAATGGGGTCAGATGTATTAATTTTGGTGTTTTCCCTCTCACTCTCCCATACTGGTCACTGGAAGTTCAACATAGCACCTCATGGCAAAGAACTCTCTAAGGATCTGAAAAAAAGAATTGTTGATCTACATAAAGATGGCCTAGGCTATAAGAAGTTTGCCAAGACCCTGAAACTGAGCTGCAGCACGGTTGCCAAGACCATACAGTGGTTTAACAGGACAGGTTCCACTCAGAACAGGTCTCACCATGGTCAACCAAAGAAGCTGAGTGCACGTGCACAGCATCATATCCAGAGGTTGTCTTTGGGAAATAGATGTATGAGTGCTGCCAGCATTGCTGCAGAGGTTGAAGGGGTGGGGGGGGGGAGGTCAGCCTGTCAGTGCTCAGACCATACGCCACACACTGCATCAAATTGATCTGCATGGCTGTCATCCCAGAAGGAAGCCTGTTCTAAAGATGATGCACAAGAAAGCCCGCAAACAGTTTGCTAAAGATAAGTAGTGATGTACCGAACGGTTCGCCGGCGAACAGTTCCCGGCGAACTTCGCATGTTCGGCGCTGCGGGCGAACATATGCGATGTTCGGTCCGCCTCCTATACATCATCATTGAGGCAAACTTTGACCCTGAATCTCACAGTCAGCAGACACATTCCAGGCCAATCAGCATACCTCCCTCCCACACCCTCTCACCTCCTATAAATAAGCAAGGGCAGCATCCATCTTAGATCATTTCTGTGTTACTGAGAGCAGGGAAAGTGCTGCTGCTGCTGCTTCTGCTGCGGCTGCTGTTATAGCTAGGGACAGTTAGTCAGTGTTCCCGGTCTTGTTAGCCAGTGTTCTTGCTTCACTCCTGCTGTAAGGACAGCACCCCAAAAAGCCCTTCCTAGGGCTGGTATTTGAGGTTTTTTTTGGATATATATACATATCTATTGTCCCCAAAAAGCCCTTTTGAGGGCTAGTATTTGTGTAATTTTTTTTGTTCTGTGATATATATATATATATATATATCTATTGTCCCCAAAAGCCCTTTTGAGGGCTGGTATTTGAGTATTTTATATATATATATATATATATATATATATATATATATATCTATTGTGCACTGCAGTTACCTGCCCGCTGTGTGTGAGAGGCCACAGACCCACCACAGACTGTACTGTGTGCACACCACACTCATTTCGGGTGGCACAGGCACAGTACCTTGCATTTTAAAAAATATTTTTTCTTTTCCTCTGTCATAATTGCAGTGAGTGCTGTGTCAGGTCCACAGAGTGTACTGTACCCACTGCAGTGCACTGCCCACCACTGATATATATACGGTGGCACAGCATCTTGTTGCAAATTGAAAAAAAAAAATATTTATTATTGCAGTTGCCTGGGCTGCCAGTGACTGTCAGGTCCACAGAGTGTACTGTGCCCACTGCAGTGCCACTGCCCACCCACCACTGATAGATACGGTGGCAGGCATGACTTTTGGATTAGTGTCTGGGGGGGTCTAAAAAGCGTACCTGTGAAGTTTCAGCTCTGTAGCATGTCCAGAACCAGAAAAAAAAGATCATATAGGTGTAAAAGGGGTTCCCACCATCCCTGCTCTACTGAAAAATTATCTTTTTTTCTGGTTCTGGACATGCTACAGAGCTGAAACTTCACAGGTACACTTTTTAGACCCCCTAGACACTAAATCACACAAAAAAAGTTCTTAAAAATTGTCATTTTTGATAGAGAGCCAATTATTGGAAAAATAAAAAAACAAAAAAAAACGTAAAAAAAAATTTCTTTGGATTTATTGTCGGGGGGGGGGGGGGGTCTAAAAAGTGTACCTGTGAAGTTTCAGCTCTGTAGCATGTCCAGAACCAGAAAAAAAAGATCATATAGGTGTAAAGGGGGTTCCCACCATCCCTGCTCTACTGAAAAATTATCTTTTTTTCTGGTTCTGGACATGCTACAGAGCTGAAACTTCACAGGTACACCTTTTAGACCCCCTAGACACTAAATCACACAAAAAAGTTCTTAAAAATTGTCATTTTTGATAGAGAGCCAATTATTGGAAAAATTAAAAAAAAAAAAAACTTAAAAAAAAAAATTTCTTTGGATTTATTGTCTGGGGGGGTCTAAAAAGTGTACCTGTGAAGTTTCAGCTCTGTAGCATGTCCAGAACCAGAAAAAAAAATAGAATTAGGGTTAGGGCTAGGGTTAGGGTTAGGGCTAGGGTTAGGGTCAGGGCTAAGGTTAGGGTTATTTTTAGTGCTTAGGTTTAGAGGGTTAGAGTTAGAGGGGTAGGGGTAGGGCTACTAACTCTAACCCTAAGTATCTCACCGTAACCCTAACCCTAGCCCCTAACACTAAACCTAACCCTAGCCCTCTAACCATAACCCTAACCCTTTTTATTTTAATTTTTTTTTTTAATTTTTCCAATCATTGGCTCTCTATCAAAAAGGACAATTTTTAATAACTTTTTTTGTGTGATTTAGTGTCTGGGGGGTCTAAAAAGTGTACCTGTGAAGTTTCAGCTCTGTAGCATGTCCAGAACCAGAAAAAAAATAGAATTAGGGTTAGGGCTAGGGTTAGGGTTAGGGCTAGGGTTAGGGTTATTTTTAGTGCTTAGGGTTAGACGGTTAGGGTTAGAGGCGTAGGGGTAAGGTTACTAGCTCTAACCCTAATTATCTCACCGTAACCCTAACCCTAGCCCCTAACACTAAACCTAACCCTAACCCTCAAAGCCCAGTTCCTGTCCCATTTTGGTCGGTTCTGGTCTGTTTGCGGTTGTTTGCGGTGCGTTAAACGGGGAGTTTGGTCTGTCACTGTGAAGTGGGCGTAACCCTTACACTACCTGATCGATACAACATCATACCTGATCGTATTCACACACTGGATGTTTTAAAGCACGTTATTCCAAACAATTTAGGAATGTTAGGTGATTTATGCCCTTTATGGAATAAAACCCGACTCTGCGTCAACTACGTAATTTTCCATGGGAGTTTTGCCATGGATCCCCCTCCGGCATGCCACAGTCCAGGTGTTTGTCCCCTTGAAACAACTTTTCCATTACTATTGTGGCCAGAAAGAGTCCATGTGGGTTTTAAAATTCGCCTGCCTATTAAAGTCTATGGCGGTTCGCAATGTTCGCCGGTTCGCAAACATTCGCCGATGTTCGTGTTCGCCGTTCGCGAACGGCGATTTTTATGTTCGCGACATCACTAAAGATAAGCAGACTAAGGACATGGATTACTGGAACCATATCCTGTGGTCTGATGAGACCAAGATACATTTTTTTGGTTTAGATGGTGTCAAGCGTTTGTGGTGGCAACCAGGGGAGGAGTACAAAGACAAGTGTGTCTTGCTTACAGTCAAGCATAGTGGTGGGAGTGTCATGGTCTAAAGTTGCATGAGTGCTGCTGGCACTAGGGAGCTACAATTCATTGAGGGAACCATGAATGCTGTAGGGGATTTTTCTTATGCCCTACTAGATACCTTAAATATATATATTAGTCCCTGACTAATAGCAAAGTCCAGTCTGTTCTATGCAAAGGAAACAGAGCTCTGGAAGAATGCTTTGTTCTGTGAAATAAACTCATGCAACCAGTATACAGGTCAAAAGCATTCTTAAGGTTTATTTAGAAGCGTAGTAGTTCTTATACAGAAAAATACACAGGAAACACAGTTGGGAGGGGGGAGAGTGCTCTCAAGAAGCTGAACAATGGGTTAATACAGTAAATGTTTGCTGGATATTGCAAAATATGCCTTGTCTAGACCCTATAGCTTAGTATAACAAAAAGGGGAAGTAAATGTGCGATATGGGCAGGAAACAGAATGTATCTTTAGCTAACATGCTAGGACATTTGGGTGGTTTATAGGTCTGAGTGTTCTGTAACTAAAGCCTTAAAGCAACTTAACAATATATAATGAAATAACTCAAAGAAGTCAGTGTTGTACTAAAATGGTGTGACACAGGTCAAGCTAGAAAATGGTGGCAAGAACAAAATGGAGGCGCACATGCCTGTCACGCCTCTTCAATCCCCTCTAAAAAATCATAATTTCATATACATGACTTTTCCTATCATTTCTATGGTGTCATCAGAGGACACAAGGTCTCCCTGGAAAGGGACAGCAGGTTAGGCAACAATGTCCTTGGCTTCCTTAGTATAATCAAAAAAAAGGACCTAATCCTGCCCACCTAAATGGTAGACTTCGCTTTCTTGGCTTTATAGAACTTTACATATTCCTGATAATCAAGGGGGGTTTGAGTCTGTTGTATCAGCACACCTTGTCCAGCTGTTAGAAATGTGTCAACATTTTCAGCATCTCTGTTAAAATACAAACTTACATAAGTTCCCCCTCTGCTAGCTGAGTCTGGGTTCTTTGTGATTTTAGCAATTAGGCACATAATAAGTTTAAAACATGCATATAAAAATAATAGAAAAAGTAAAATCATCACAATCATCATAGCAATGTCTTTTAACCAGGAAAACACTCCTCCAAAATCAAAGCCCCCCATACTTGCAAAGGTGTCCCAGTTTTTAGCAATGTTGCGGGCCTCTTCTTGCAATTTATTGACCTCCTTTCTGTGTTGAGCAATTATGTCATAGTAATTTGGCACTTCCAAAGTGGTATTGTATATCCAAGTGCAACACTCGGGTAGTCTTCAGTATGTTCACAAAGACCAGTCAGTGCAGCACTCATACTCTCTATAGCTAGATCATGTAATTCCAACTTCTTCCTAATAGCCCTTTGTTCAAGATTTAGCAATTTAATATCATCTGAATTCTTTTCCATGATCTCATCAATGATCCCAGAATAATTATTTAATTTTTTCATCATATCAATTGCCCATCCTGTCCAGGAAGGGAGCCAGGCCCAAGCCAGATCTCCATTGCTGAACAGATCTCGTTTGATTCTATGTCTTAAGGGATATCTTGGATGCGTACTTGCTTCAAGCATGCGCCCATTGTTGTCATTATCCACCACCCCCATAACTGGGACCAATGAAGCTAAGTAACACCACCCTGAGACACGGAGGGGGACCCAGGGGGTAACATTCCTTCCCACAACATACATATATACTTTTTCCCAGTGAAAACGGTCTTTGGGAAATATATTCTTGTAGGCGTCTATTCTGTACTGCGATCACAAGCTGGTCAAATATTCTTTGTATGTCTCTAAGATTTACACATTCACAAAATCACTTAAATGTATCTGGGTCCTTAGACCCTCTTTAAGGTTAAAAACCCTCCTGAAAAGCCAATTGGTGTATGTATATTGAACCTCATACTTTTTTTTTTTTTTTACTCGCAATTTTTACAAGTCATATATAATTATAGATACAGTTTCCATATATGTTAAACCAGCAATATAATACTTCAACACAATATGACAATATTTTCAAATGACATAACAAAATGAAATAACAAAATAATCACGTGATCAACAAACTTATCTACTTACTAAATAAGACTTTTTAAATCACACAAACAAATGATCTTATACTCTAAATCTTACAGGTCAATGCGATAGAGAGATGTAAGCAAGAAAAGGGGTATTTTTTTCCTACACAGAACAGACTGACATATAATATCTTTCCCTGAAAAATATTATTCCGGCTTCCCTGAAGCCTCTATATATATATATATATATATATATATATATATATATAAATCCAGAGCGTCTTCCCAGAGCCGCTCTATTATCCAACACGCTCCCTGAGTGTTTGGTGTATGGTTCAAAGATCAGAACCAGGGCCAAAGGCCAAGTCCCACCGGACAGGCAAACAGATAAAATAAAATATCTCCTTACCCAGTACCGGTGATCCTTGGACCTGTGATGACCTCTCTCTCTCCGTCCCGGTACGAGCCCCCAATCTGTAGGTGATTTTTCTTATGCCCACCTAGATACCTTAAATATATATATTAGTCCCTGACTAATAGCAAAGTCCAGTCTGTTCTATGCAAAGGAAACAGAGCTCTGGACGAATGCTTTGTTCTGTGAAATAAACTCATGCAACCAGTATACAGGTCAAAAGCATTCTTAAGGTTTATTTAGAAGCGCAGTAGTTCTTTATACAGAAAAATACACAGGAAACACAGTTGGGAGGGGGGAGAGTGCTCTCAAGAAGCTGAACAATGGGTTAATACAGTAAATGTTTGCTGGATATTGCAAAATATGCCTTGTCTAGACCCTATAGCTTAGTATAACGAAAAGGGGAAGTAAATGTGCGATATGGGCAGGAAACAGAATGTATCTTTAGCTAACATGCTAGGACATTTGGGTGATTTATAGGTCTGAGTGTTCTGTAACTAAAGCCTTAAAGCAACTTAACAATATATAATGAAATAACTCAAAGAAGTCAGTGTTGTACTAAAATGGTGTGACACAGGTCAAGCTAGAAAATGGTGGCAAGAACAAAATGGAGGCGCAACATGTACTGTGACATACTGAAGCAGAGCATGGTCCCCTCCCTTTAGAGACTGGGCTGAGGGTAAAGGTGATGGACTGGCCAAGCATGTCTCCAGACCTAAACCCTATTGAGCATCTGTGGGGGAATCTTCAAACAGAAGGTGGAGGAGCACAAGGTCTCTAACATCCACCAGCTCCGTGATGTCGTCATGGAGGAGTGGAAGAGGACTCCAGTGGCAACCTGTGAAGCTCTGGTGAACTCCATGCCCAAGAGGGTTAAGGCAGTGCTGGAAAATAATGGTGGCCACACAAAATATTGACACTTTGGGCCCAATTTGGACATTTTCACTTAGGGGTGTACTCACTTTCATTGCCAGCGGTTTAGACATTAATGGCTGGGTTTAGTAACACTTTAACCACTTGCACCTTGGAAGATTTACCCCCCTTCGTGACCAGGCCATTTTTTGCGATATGGCACTGAGTTATTTTAACTGACCATTGCACGGACGTGCAATGCTGTACCCAAATAAAATGTATATAATTTTTTTTTCCACAAAGAGAGCTTTCTTTTGGTGGTTTTTGATCACCTCTGCCATAAACAAAAAAAGATTGACATATTAAAAAAAAAAAAACAACAATATTTTTGACTTTCTGCTTTAAAACATATCCACTAAAAATTAAACAAAAATCAAACTTATTTATCAATTTAGGCCTATGTATATTTTGCTACATGTTTTGCTACAAAAAAAAAAAAAAAAACCCGATAAGCGCATACTGATTGACCGAGACCTTGTAACACTAACGAGTCACATGACACCGGGGAGGGAAAATAGCTAATTGGGCCCAATTTGGACATTTTCACTTAGGGGTGTACTCACTTTTGTTGCCAGCGGTTTAGACATTAATGGCTGTGTGTTGAGTTATTTTGAGGGGACAGCAAATTTACACTGTTATACAAGCTGTACACTCACTACTTTACATTGTAGCAAAGTGTCATTTCTTCAGTGTTGTCACATGAAAAGATATAATAAAATGTTTACAAAAATGTGAGGGGTGCCCTCTTATAAATATATACACTCAATGGTCCTAAAAGAAACATTGACACTGTGAAGTTAAGATTATATCATTCACCAGTCAATTCCTGTTAAAATTGAATGTGTTTTCAAAGTTTGCTTTTTCTTGACACTAAGTGAACCTGTTATCATTGTAACTCTAGACCTTTTTCTTCCATTGATGGCCAAAATGGTACAATAATAAAAAAAAAATTAAAAAAAACAGTACAATTAAAAATAAATAAATAACAATAAAAATAAAAAAATAAATAAAATAAAATACAATGTGAACATCTATGATTTAGAAGTAGTGTGTTGACTTTTTTTTGTTGGAAAAGTAATTTATTTTCCAAGTATTTTATACCTTATTTTAGCATATTCAGTTGGTGGCTGCAATATGCTGTTTGTTCTCTTACCTGTCTGATATATAAAATTATCTTCAAACCATTTAATTGCCGCAAAGGCTCATACTGTATTTATACTAAACCCAATTACTTGGGGAAACAATTTTCAATTCCAGAGAGGATTAATAACAACAATTTTCGATTCCAGAGAGGATAATTAATTAATTCCTATGAATCAAAAATAAGATAAATATACGATTTGTCAAAACAAGATTAATCAGTATTTTTGAATCCTTTAAAGCAGAATAAAAATAAAAAAATCAGCTTAATTGCAGTTGCAAATATACATGTGCTAAACCACTATAAGCTGCAATAAAATTTTATTTATTTTTTATTTCTACTTTATAGGATATCATTGTATTTTTTTAACATTCTTTTTATTTTGTATATGTATACATATAAAATATTGCATAATAATATTTAGTGTTTTCAATCCGCAGCCAACATAGAGATAGAGCTGTACACTTTTAATATAGCCCTGCGGGAGTGGCGGAGACACAGACTGTGGGTTCTAAGTGACAAAAGGATCCAGGAGGACATTCCATCAACCAAAGCCAACCCAAAATAAAGACTTATTTTTGGAGCTGCCACCTAATTGATATATACCTTCAATAGAAACTTATCAGTAAGCCACATATTAAACACAGAACTAAATATAAATCACAAGACTAAACTACACTGGCTTTAAAGTCACTATCCATACTGTATCTATGGAGGAGCAATGTTGTCACTGTAGGACAGGACGACAGAAATCTCCTCCTCTCCTCTTCACCATAACATTGGTTTAAAGCATTCGGTAGTCCTCACAGACAACTGGAAACAATGTAACTGATAAGAATGCAATGCAGGCAGAGCAAACAGATGGTTATAAGCTGACAAAAGTTATATTATATGTTTTATATATCTATCTATCTATCTATCTATCTATCTATCTATCTATCTATCTATCTATCTATCTATCTATATATATATATATATATATATATATATATATATATATATATATATATTTGTATACAGTGGGTACGGAAAGTATTCAGACCCCCTTAAATTTTTCACTCTTTGTTATATTGCAGCCATTTGCTAAAATCATTTAAGTTCATTCTTCTTCCTCATGAATGTACACATAGCACCCCATACTGACAGAAAAACACAGAATTATTGACATTGTTGCAGATTTATTAAAAAAGAAAAACTGAAATATCACATGGTCCTAAGTATTCAGACCCTTTGCTGTGACACTCATATATTTAACTCAGGTGCTTTCCATTTCTTCTGATCATCCTTGAGATGGTTCTACACCTTCATTTGAGTCCAGCTGTGTTTGATTATACTGATTGGACTTGATTAGGAAAGCCACACACCTGTCTATATAAGACCTTCCAGATCACAATGCATGTCAGAGCAAATGAGAATCATGAGGTCAAAGGAACTGCCTGAAGAGCTCAGAGACAGAATTGTGGCAAGGCACAGATCTGGCCAAGGTTACAAAAAGATTTCTGCTGCACTTAAGGTTCTGCAAGAGATGCTGTCAGGAGATGGGAGAAAGTTGTAGAAAGTCAACCATCACTGCAGCCCTCCACCAGTCGGGGCTTTATGGCAGAGTGGCCCGACGGAAGCCTCTCCTCAGTGTAAGACACATGAAAGCCCGCATGGAGTTTGCTAAAAAACACCTGAAGGACTCCAAGATGGTGAGAAATAAGATTCTCTGGTCTGATGAGACCAAAATAGAACTTTTTGGCCTTAATTCTAAGCGGTATGTGTGGAGAAAACCAGGCACTGCTCATCACCTGTCCAATACAGTCCCAACAGTGAAGCATGGTGGTGGCAGCATCATGCTGTGGGGGTGTTTTTCCAGCTGCAGGGACAGGACGACTGGTTGCAATCGAGGGAAAGATGAATGCGGCCAAGTACAGGGATATCCTGGACAAAAACCTTCTCCAGAGTGCTCTGGACCTCAGACTGGGCCGAAGGTTTACCTTCCAACAAGACAATGACCCTAAGCACACAGCTAAAATAATGAAGGAGTGGCTTCACAACAACTCCGTGACTGTTCTTGAATGGCCCAGCCAGAGCCCTGACTTAAACCCAATTGAGCATCTCTGGAGAGACCTAAAAATGGCTGTCCACCAACGTTTACCATCCAACCTGACAGAACTGGAGAGGATCTGCAAGGAGGAATGGCAGAGGATCCCCAAATCCAGGTGTGAAAGACTTGTTGCATCTTTGCCAAAAAGACTCCTGGCTGTATTAGATCAAAAGGGGGCTTCTACTAAATACTGAGCAAAGGGTCTGAATACTTAGGACCATGTGATATTTCAGTTTTTCTTTTTTAATAAATCTGCAACAATGTCAACAATTCTGTGTTTTTCTGTCAGTATGGGGTGCTATGCAGGGCCAGATTAACGTAGGGGCTATTGGAGCTGCAGCTCCAGGCCCCTACCTTTATATAGGCCCCGGGTTGGCCATATTCACTGTTACCGCTCTTCTGTCACTTGTAAACACAGAAGTCTGGCTTCTATGCTCGCTTCCCCAGGCAGCTCCCTCAGAACCTCCCCACACAGCACGAAGGCCGGACAAGGAGGGACAGTTGCCGATGCATGGATGTGTTTATGGGCTTCAGAGACAGCATCCCATGTTGAATTAGGCATGCATGGCTGCACCCTTCCTCTTCTCGGTGCATGCCAAGGCACGGCCCTTAAGGCCCTTCAAAATCCTCAGCACCAAGCCCATGATGCTCTTAATCCGGCCCTGGTGCTATGTGTACATTCATGAGGAAGAAGAATGAACTTAAATGATTTTAGCAAATGGCTGCAATATAACAAAGAGTGAAAAATTTAAGGGGGTCTGAATACTTTTCGTACCCACTGTATATGTATATAGATATATAAATAAATATATATATCTATATATAGATATAATTTTAAATATAAATATTATATATAAATAATATAAGTTATATTTATAGTTATATGAATTTTTTTCACAAATCAAATACAAATATCACAAAAAACTTTCAATGGTCGATCGAACAGACCAGAAGAGAACAAATACAATAAATTCTTTCTCAGGGTTCACATGCCCTTTAGGTATTTTTTATATTATTTTTGTTATTACCCTGCAACTTACATAATGTGTGACTGGTCCAATGTACATACAGCATGCGATTCTAATTTGTACACATTGTAAAAACATGAGCATTGTTAAAACAATTACTACTAAAGAGTTACTAAACCCACAACAGTAAAATCAGTCTGTGTATGCAGTAAAGAATGCTTGCTATATTCACTGTGGAACCTAAGGGGTTAATCTTTTGCATTGTGTATAAAGGCTGTTTGATCCTGTCTCTTCGATCCTCCTCTTCTTTCACTATCTCCAAGAAATAACCTGATATCTACAGAGCCAGGGGACGGGCTGCACATGCTCAGTTTGGAGCGTATTGCAAGAGAGCTTTTTTTTCTTTTTCTTGGGAGAGTGCATGTGATCAGCACAGGGCCAATCAGCACTGTCCAGACATGTCTCCTACAAGTTTTACTAGGAACTGATAGAAGTCACAAGGCTGCTATATACTGCTGATGAAAAAAGGTATTTATCCATTTATATTTACTAAACTAATAGAATTTAATAATAGAATTTAATGACAGAATTTAATAATATAATGTCCATGTTCTGTATACTGTGGGAGACCAGATATATTTTTTTTTTTTTTATAAAAAATTCTTTTATATATGTATCTTTTAAAAAAATCTTTTTATATATGTATTTTGTAACATATAGCCACAGCTTGCTATCATATATATATATCCCTCAGTATTTATCCGGTCTACTTTCTATTATATCTGCTATGGTGTTTTTTGTCTGCTCATGATGGATGATTTTAACTAGCCCAATCTGAGATTTATATACATAGTGCAGAGCGATGTTATTGTCACTGTAATGCTTTTTAATAATTTCATGCTGCCCGCTGTTCCATTCGGACATCCCCTCCCCTTTTGCTTGTCTTTAAAATGGACTTCTCCTGCCCCACAATCCATTGCCCTGCTTTGAAGAAGGAGCGCGGCTGCCGCCTCCCCCCCGGCAGTACGCACGCTCGGAAACGCGTCGCACTTCCTATGACGTCATCGTCAATCGGCGGTGTACCAAGCCTCGTTTCCACTGACGGACTGCGAGCCTCTCCCTCCTGCTCCGCTGCATTTCCGGCTACTAGCGAAGAGGTCCCTGCCTCAGTTGGACGGCTACACAGGCCGGACGATCGTCCATCCCACAGCTCATCCCGGATCATCGGAATGTTTTTTATCTTATCTACATATATTCAGATGTGAGTGCATAATATTTCCGTTCAATAAACATGTTTACAGTCTACACTTAGAGGCGCCTCTGCTTTTGTTTTCTGTCTGTAGCCCTGTGGAACCCCTGGCTTCGGTTTCTTGAAGGCTGCCCTTACCAGTGGACTTTCTCCCTCCTCCATCGCCCATCCAGTGTGGACTCTGACTAATGGTATGACCTATGCGCCTATATATATGTTATATCTCTGTACTTTTTAGCCTAATTAGTGCTGCTTGTCGTACATTAGGTTGGAGCCTTATTGTTTATTTATTGAATTTTTATTGTGCCTATTACATTATTTACACCAGTTGCACCTGTTATTTCACAGTTATTTATCATCCATGGTTCAATATCTTTTTTCATGCTTCCTTTTATTTCTTTATTTCTTTCCATCCTCTTGACTTTTTTTTTTTTTTTTTTCCCCCCCCTCTCCTCATGGAATTTCTTGGAGATATTGAAGCCCACAAATATGGGGTATTAGATGATCTCTATACCACCTTAACTTCATGTACATTTTTAAATAACGCCACCCTCAAAGAGAAAATTAGACACACTTTGTGTTGTAAATTTAAACATCTTGAGAGGTTAATTACTGCTGCCAATCAACAGTGGTGGGACAGATTTTTTCTGCTCCAATATATAAGCACTAAAATTTCCCCTAGAGGATTGAGAGTAGAGAAGGAATGCCCCTTCCCTGACATTGCCAAAGAATGGGCAGGTATAGCAGACTTCTGCGCATCCAAATGGATGGAGATACTCGCTACCCATAGGCTACATAAATACGAAACACTTGTACATGAGGTCCAAATACTTACCACTGACATCTCTGACCTGCATACCATCATCCCCATGTCTTGGCTTACCACTCTTAAACTTAACACCAAAAGAGAAGAGGATAGTCTCATCAGAATGAAACTAGGAAAATTCAGACGTGATCTTGATGATCACAACCAAGACAGGGTCTACACGTGGAAAAAGAAGTTTAGGACACCCCAGGGATCCCCCATTTCAATGCCACCTGCTCCCTGCCCTCAAGGACAGACCAACAAAATTGTTCCCTTAATGAGTCTTTTATTGCCCACTCCCTCTCCTTTCTTCCCTGCTCATCCACGTAGTGCCCTTAGAACGCATCTACACAACAACCGTCCCAGAAATTACAGTAATAAACATAACAATAGACAGTTTGGTCACACTAAAGGTCTTGCTGATCTCAATTCCTTTTACAATAGACGCCCTCAGAATTCCAAGTCCATACTTCCCATTCAGGAGGAACATTCGGACAACAATAGCAGGAATATTCATCCCAATATCACCGCTTCCAAAATGGGGCCTGCCCCAAAACTTGGCTCCACCAATACTATCCCCCGGAGTACTGCTGGTCCCCTCCCTTTGTCCCAGGATATTAGTCACTCCTCATTGCCAGGTGCAGACCACGTACTGATACCCCATACTAATATTCATCCCAATGTTGTGATGTTGGCTTCCGAGAAGTCCCACCCCCCTTCCATTATAGGTCATGTACCTTCACAAGAAATACATGTTGCTCCGGTCACCAATCCTGCCAATCTTCATTTTTTAGGGATCAGTCCTCCACGCTCCCACTCCCACCTAAAAAGAAAATACACAAAAGAGGATGTCGTGGAGGACGAAATAAACTCAAAAAAACCTCACAAATACCCCAAACAGTAAAGATTTACAATCTTTCTACATATACATTGTCAGAAATAGAAACTTTACTATTGAGTCGGGGTTTGAACTTTGCTCCAGTCAACAAACCCAATCCATTCATACTCTTTAAAGATTTGAATAGATACATCAGAAATCTTACTTTAAAGAGATTTTTCCAGATGAAGGAGAGACAAAATGAGCCAACTACTGCTGTTGAGGTTTCTCCCCCCCCATCCATTCCCCTTCTGATTATGAAGGGGATCTTATCGACATCTTGGATTCTTTTTCACCAGAAGATGAATCTTTAAGTCTATTCACTCAACATTTGGCCACCTCCCCACCTGTTTTACATTCCTCTCTTAAACCCAAGTCCACATTCTTCCCAGCTCATGCTAAAGGCCCTTATCTAGAAAGTTTTTTAAGGGTCGTTTTTGCCGATTTTGAAAAATTATGCAAACACCCTTCATCTGCCAGACCCCATAGGTATAATCTATCTCAACCGGAACATCAAGCCCTCCTTAGTTTAACACAGAACACCAACCTTGTCATCAAATCTGCTGATAAAGGTGGTGGGATTGTGGTGCAAGACCGCACCGAGTATGTTGCAGAAGCCAACAGACTATTGTCAGATTCTACCATATACAAAAAACTACCAAGAGATCCTATTTTTGAATTCTCTTTAGAAGCAGATAGGCTTATACAATCCACACTAGCCAATGGAGTTATTAATAAAACAGAGGCAAAGTTTTTTTGTAGAGAATTTTATTCAACACCATATTTCTACCATTTGCCCAAAGTCCACAAGAGGCTGGATAACCCCCCTGGTAGACCAATTGTGGCGGCTATGGACAGTATAACGTCCGGTTTTAGCCAATACATAGACCAGTATCTACAACCCCTGGTACACCAACTACCATCATACATCAGGGATAGCAAACATCTGCTGGAACTTTTGGCTCCCTACACCTGGGAGACTTCATATGTCTGGCTTTCCCTGGACGTCAATTCGTTGTATACATCCATCCCCCACGAATTTGGGTTAAGGGCGTTAGAGCATTTTCTCGCTCAAGACCCACTATTTAATACCAGACAGTCAGCGTTTATCTTAGAAGCTACTGCTTTTTGTCTAACCCACAACTACTTTGAATTTGACAAACAGTTCTATCTACAACTTCAAGGTACGGCAATGGGCGCGAATTTTGCACCCTCGTATGCTAACTTGGCGATGGGATACTGGGAAAACAATTTTATATGGAAATGCAACCCCTTTTCGGCCAACATTGTCTTCTTTGTTAGATACATAGATGACATCATCGTCATATGGGATGGACCCATACATCTCATTGACGATTTTGTCCGCCATTGCAATCACAATCCTTATGAACTTTCGTTTACCTCAGTACTAGGCCAGAATTCTCTAGCTTTCCTGGATCTGGAGTTATATCACCTTGGAGATAAAATATGTGCAAAAAACTATACAAAACCCACAGCAGGCAACTCCTTTCTCCATTTTGAGAGCTGTCATTTCTCCAAATGGATTACAAATATCCCAAAAGGGCAATTCTGTAGACTCAATCAGAATTGCACTCTAGAGTCTGACTACATCGAGCAAGGAGTGACCATGAAAAGGAAATCCCTTGATAAAGCATACCCAGAATCCTTGGTGAATAAAGCTTACGAATTCTATAAGGGCAAAAAACCCCTAAAAAAGACTCCACCGTCATTAGATTAGACCAGTAGATTTACCACCACTTACCATTTCCAGCACAAAAAAATGGAAAAAATTCTGGCCAAACACTGGAATATTCTACAGGAAGACCCCAATCTAAAATCCATCATACCAGAGAGACCAAGGGTGTCATACCGAAGAACACCAAACTTGAAAATAAAATAGCCCCCAGTAAAATAAAATCCATCTCTCCGACTATTTCTGTACCTATTCTAATTCCCCTTAAGGGAATGTTCCAATGTCGGAAAGCTTTATGTAAGATGTGCTCTTTCGTGCAACATGGCCAAACTTCTTTTCACACAAAGGCAAGAGCTTTCAATTAGGTGACTTTATTAATTGTTCTTCAGACTTCGTAGTTTATGGCCTGACATGCCCCTGTGGGCTAGTATATGTAGGTCGTACCATCCGTCCAGTCCGCCAACGCTTTGGGGAACATAGACGTTCCATTGAGCTTGGGAAGGATAAGCGGGGTGTCCCTAGACATTTTGTTGAGGCTCACGAGGGATCTACTTCAGGTCTAGCTGTATGGGTAATTGAGCAAATACCCAGAACCCTTACAGCAGCTGAACGTTTCAAGCGACTATGTGCCAGGGAAACATACTGGATATATTCCCTGGACTCCCTGTCGCCTGGTGGCCTAAACGAGGGTATCGAAATTGCCACTATATTATAAAATATCACACCCATATCTGCTGATGCGTATATGTGTTCATGTGCATGTATGGTTTTGTGTGTGTATGTGCATGAACACATGTACATATTTGTATATGTGCTCTACATAAATTCTTCCCCACGTGTCACACATTTTGCCACCCAGTATGTGTGTGCACGTGTAGTGCCGTGCGTGCTTCCAGCGCGTATGCTAGCATATGTGTACATGCAGGCACATATGGGTGTATTAATTCTAGCAGGCTCACCACACACGCACATATGTGGATCCCATGTGAATTTTATAGGTCTTTTATAAATGGTTTTGAAATGATTTTTTTAATAAGTGTCTCTTTTTTAGAAAGTGGAATCCTTTTTTAAATAGTGGAATTTTCTAAATAAGTGTACAAACCCTATTTACTCTCATCCTTATCCCCACTTGACTCCATATATACTTATATAGATTTTATAACCCTATTGTTCTCCCCTTCCGCCCCCTTCTATTTATTTTTCCCATCCCCCCCCCCTTTTTACTCTTTAGTACACTCCCACTCATTATTTTTATTTGGTACAATTTCTCACGTTATATTGAATTTTCAATCGCCCAACATGGCGAAATAATATATATATATATATATATATATATATATATATTTTTTTTTTTATAAAAAATTCTTTTATATATGTATCTTTTTAAAAAATCTTTTTATATATGTATTTTGTAACATATAGCCACAGCTTGCTATCATATATATATATCCCTCAGTATTTATCCGGTCTACTTTCTATTATATCTGCTATGGTGTTTTTTGTCTGCTCATGATGGATGATTTTAACTAGCCCAATCTGAGATTTATATACATAGTGCAGAGCGATGTTATTGTCACTGTAATGCTTTTTAATAATTTTATGCTGCCCGCTGTTCCATTCAGACATCCCCTCCCCTTTTGCTTGTCTTTAAAATGGACTTCTCCTGCCCCACAATCCATTTCCCTGCTTTGAAGAAGGAGCGCGGCTGCCGCCTCCCCCCGGCAGTACGCACGCTCGGAAACGCGTCGCACTTCCTATGACGTCATCGTCAATCGGCGGTGTACCAAGCCTCGTTTTCACTGACGGACTGCGAGCCTCTCCTTCCTGCTCCGCTGCATTACCGGCTACTAGCGAAGAGGTCCCTGCCTCAGTTGGACGGCTACACAGGCCGGACGATCGTCCATCCCACAGCTCATCCCGGATCATCGGAATGTTTTTTATCTTATCTACATATATTCAGATGTGAGTGCATAATATTTCCGTTCAATAAACATGTTTACAGTCTACACTTAGAGGCGCCTCTGCTTTTGTTTTCTGTCTGTAGCCCTGTGGAACCTGGTGGCTTCGGTTTCTTAAAGGCTGCCCTAACCAGTGGACTTTCTCCCTCCTCCATCACCCATCCAGTGTGTTTATCCATATGGACTCTGACTAATGGTATGACCTATGCGCCTATATATATGTTATAATCAGATATAGTGACTGCAGGATCCTGGGTTTAGCAACACTTTAACCACTTGCACCTTGGAAGATTTACCCCACTTTGTGATCAGGCCATTTTTTCCGATATGTTATTTTAACTGACCATTGTACCCAAATAAAATGTATATAATTTTTTTTCCACAAAGAGAGCTTTCTTTTGGTGGTTTTTGATCACCTCTGCAATGTTTTTTTTTTTTTTGTGCCATAAACAAAACAAGATCGACATATTAAAAAAAAAAAAAAAAAAAAACAACAATATTTTTGACTTTCTGCTTTAAAACATATCCACTAAAAATTAAACAAAAATCAAACGTATTCATCAATTTAGGCCTATGTGTATTTTGCTACATGTTTTGCTACAAAAAAAAAAAACAACCCAATAAGCGTATACTGATTGACTGAGACCTTGGGTAACACTAACGAGTCACATGACACCGGGGAGGGAAAATGGTTAATTGGGCCCAATTTGGACATTTTCACTTAGGGGTGTACTCACTTTTGTTGCCAGCGGTTTAGACATTAATGGCTGTGTGTTGAGTTATTTTGAGGGGACAGCAAATTTACACTGTTATACAAGCTGTACACTCACTACTTTACATTGTAGGGGGGGGGGGGCTAATTCATTAAACCTCCAGCCTAACTCTGCTTTGGCTTGTTTTTTTCTCGCCGCATTGCAATCATTTAACTCCCGCTGTGGCGAACTGGACAGCGTGACAGCAACAGTGAATTCCGCCATCAACGGCGTTGATGTAGGCTGTATTGCGATCGCGGCTTCTCAAATTCTCATACTTATGTCAATGTGAACGTAGCACTCGCACACAGCACTGTGGTCTAGTGGTATCTTGCACATATCCTCTGATTCATGCATCTCACTCTGCTGTAGGTTCTAGTCTGACCATCTCCACCTAAGTTGTGTTGGGGAGAGATATGTTTTTTTTTTTAACTCTGACAGATTGGATCATTTTTATGCCTCCAAAACTTACATCAAGTACATACGCTGTGAAGCGCTTGCAAAGTCACATTATGTACAGCTATTTAATTATCTCATCTTTGTCTAGATTTGAACTCATGGTTGCACGATGCAGAGCAAACCATTATAACCACTACGCCACTTGAGGTCCACCTTAAAACCTCACCTTAAAACCTCACTCTTTTTCAATCGTCTTCTTCCTAGATTCCCTACAATGTTCAGTACCTTAGCTATATGTGCATTTTAGCCTTAACCACTTAAGCCCCGGAAGATTTTACCCCCTTCCTGACCAGGGGGTATTTTGCGATTCGGCACTGCGTGACTTTAATGGACAATTGCGCGGTCGTGCGATGCTGTACCTAAACGAATTTGACGTCCTTTTTTTCCCACAAACAGAGCTTTCTTTTGGTGGTATTTGATCACCTGTGCGATTTTTTGATCATGCGCTATAAACAAAAAAAGAGCGTCAATTTTGCAAAAATAGCAATATTTTTCACATTTTTTTATATGAAATTCCCCCCAAAAAAAATGTAAAAATCAAAATTTTTTTAAATTTTCGGCCAATTTGTTTTATGCTACATATGTTTGGTAAAAAAAAAAATTGCAAAAAGCGTATTTTGATTGGTTTGCGCAAAAGTTATCACGTTTACTAACAAAGGGAAAGATTTTTGTCATTTTTGTTGTTTTTTTTAATGCGTAATGCCGGCGATCTGAGATTTTTTTTGTGGGACTGCGACATTGGGGCGGACAGATCGGACCCTTGACTGACATTTTTGACACTTTTGGGGTTAACAGTGACATTTCTACAGTAATCAGTGCTATACATATGCACTGTTACTGCAAAATTACACTGGCAGTGAAGGGGTTAACTTTTTTTGAGAGGGAGGGGCTGTGTGTGTCCCTAGGGGCGTGATTCTAACTGTGATTGGCTGTGGCTTGGGCTGTAGGAACAATGATCAACGGTCCTACATAGTAGAACCGTATGATCAGTGTTCCTACACAGGGGAGAATGACAGGCGGCTTCTTTACACTAGCCCCTTGACTTTCTCCCTCTGCAGCGGCGATCGCAGAGTGACCGGCGGACATCGGGTCCACCGATCACACGCGCGGGGGGGGGTCCGTGACCACGCGGGAGTGGGAGCGCGCCTCCGGGGGCGCGTGCTCGCTCCCTAGACCCTCACAGGCTAGCGACGTAGACCTACGTCACTTTGCCTGTGAGGGGCTGACTGCCGACGTAAATCGTCGTTAGGCAGCCGGCAAGTGGTTAAGACACTCCTTTCTCTTCACAAAACAGCTCCATTCTGCAGAATAGCTAAATGCTTTGCAACTTAACTACAGTTAACAAGGTCATGGTTTCAAATCCCAACAATCACTACACTTGGATGTATTTTCCCTATCAACCTTTTTTTGTTTTTTTTTGTTTTTGTTTTTTTTTGGGGGGGGGGCTGACATTACCTGAGCACAACTTGTAGCCTATTTATTACTTTCCAAAAGCTTGACAAGCAACAAAGGGCACCATCTCTATTGTTGGTGTCATGGTGTTTGAAAGATGTTTTATTTTTGGGGTGTTTTCTAATGTACATGCTAAAGTCACTCTTTACCCATCTTGTAATCTGTACCAATGCAATTTTTGGACTCACATGTTAAAGATAACATCGAAGTCTCGACACAAACAAACATACATTAATGGTAAAGCAAATGATGTCTTGACACCCTTTTCACACTGGGGTGACTTGTCTGATGACTTAGTTGCCTGACAAGTCACGCTCCATTGTGTGCAATGGAACCCTTCTAAGCAGAGTCACTCAAGTCGCTGCACCGTATAAAAAAGTTACTCCACTACTTGGGTGCGACTTTGGAGCAGCTATTAGTGCCGGGTCACACTCCTGCTATTAAAGACATCGGATGTGATTTGGAGCAATATGCTCATAAAATCACATGCGATGTCTGTGTGGTGCAAATTCAGCCATACAGTTTGTGTGGCTGAATTTGCAACACAATCACAGTGAAATCACACAGGATCCTTTTTATGGTCCACAGCAGATTTGGATTGCATAGTGATTCACAGCAGTGCCATCCGATTCATCTGCGACCTGTCAAATCCCACTGCGATCTGATCTGGGGGTGTTGGTAACTTGCAATTGACACCCCCATGGATTCACATATGCCAGTGTGAGCTGCCTGTGCTGTGAATGCGATCCATTAACACGCAGGCGACTGGCAGTGTTCTCACATCAGTATCAAATGAACACAGACTCATGTCCTGCCTTTTTTTCATATATATATGTGTGTGTGTATATATATATATATATATATATATATATATATATATATATGTATATATATATATATATATATATATATATATATATATGTATATATATATATATATTTTTTTTTTTATTTTAATAGATATATATTTTAATATATATATATATATATATATATATATATATCTATTAAAATAAAAAAATAAAAAAAAATATATATATATATATATACACACACACACACACACACACACACACATAGAGAGAGAATGTAACCATACATACAGGAACAAGTTCACATGCAGGAAGTTTCTACAATGGATAAATGACGTATACTAGCCAGGAAGTGCACGTGTGTGAGCCTACACTATAGAACACTCAACTTTTACCCCCCGCTAGCTAACTGAGAGATATCCCACATTCTAATATGTACATTTTCACACACACACATCTTACCTTACGACTTCGACAGTATAGAGGGAAGGAGCCATGTTTCTCCAAATTGTGAGAGGAACTGTACAACTTCCTGAAACGTGTGCACCTTCTAACAGTGTCGTTTCCGGTTGATTTTGCGAACTTGAGCACGCATTAAAAAAGCGAGCGAATTTGCGAACAAGCGGAAACATTGGACAAACACAATCTGCTAAACACACAATGCATGTCCAACAAACATTGAAAATAATATAACAAACATTTGTGTAGACCAGAAAACATTTTTATTTAAACACATAAGCAAGTTTTTTTGAAGACATTTTAAACATGCCTGCCCACCACCATCAATGTTTATTTAAAGCACAATACACAGCTCAAACATTTCACACATGACATTTTTGGTGAACAGTATCCAAGCCTCAAGCCACACTAGCTTGAGAGATTTTCTAACATAAACTACTTACAAGCATAGCAATAGTATATACATACAACATACATGAACAAAGAGCCAATAAGATTAATATACATGTGCAGATTGACAAACCAAAACACAATTAGCAAAAAATAACCAAAAACTTACAGAGGGTCAAGTATTCATTCCCCCAAATACAGCCCTGGGCTATGTGTCATTAGACATGACAGGCAACGCAGCCAAATCCCACCTCCCACCTAAAAATAACAAAGGCCAAAAAATTTAACATAAAGCAAATCCCCACAAAAACATATACCCACCACAATATGGTACAGGGTGCTGTGATTGGCCCAGGTACCATATGATAGCGGTGGAACAATCACAGCATCACTATATGAATCACAGCTGTTATAAATGAAATTAATTCATAACAGCTTTGTTGACATTGTGATCATGTGATCACATAGGGCACCAGGAGCCACAATTCCCTGTGTCCGGTGGATGACATACATATACGTGATCCAGCCTGCCTGTGCCGCCCTGCCACAGTAAATGGCCAGCAATCGGTTAAGGGAACAAAAAAAAAGAACTAAAAAGTATCCATACTTTCAATTTCCCTCATGGTTCCAAATATCATGGGAGATATTCTGTTTGTCATTGCACAGACTACCTTAAGCATCCTTCATTGATCTGTGCAGGTTTAAAAGGCTCCATTTACACAAGTCTCTGCCCTCCGAAGAACTTACACTGTAATGTTTCTGCATTTATATAGATACACAAAGTAGGGCCAATTTGATGGAAGCTAATTAACATACTATTAGGAATCCGGATCGTGGGATGTAGCCGACAAAAACACATAGAACGCAAAACCAACATACAGATAGTATCCCTGATAGAAACTGCACCCAACAACAAGGAATTGCACATAAGTTGTGTTATTCTTTTTTAGATATTTTACTTTCTTGAAGACAAAGGCTTGCTGTGACAGGATTCACTTTGGTTGGGGGGCTCATGGAACCCAGATTACCTTAGAGAGGTCAGGAAACTCCTTGTCCACCTTCCCCGGCCCCTCTTATGTGTAAGTCACCCTGTGTCCATTAGGGGTACAGGGTGACCCAAGAACCCCAGTCGGGTCTGCACTAATCAGACTTGCTGTACAATCACACACCATTTCCTGTTACCCCGGTTATCCTGGGTTCTATATGTGTGGTTTGTGTTGAAAGAGTGAAGGGCCTCTTTCGCTTGGGACAATAATATTTCTGGACAATGTCCCTCAAGAGATATATAGCGATAGACAATTTGACTTTTCAGATTGCTTAAGTGTTGTTGGAGTCTCTCTATTGTTCTATTGTTTGTCTGCCTTAAGATCAACCTACTATGGGATTGGCTGCTAAGGGGGGGGGGGGGTGAGTGTCCCAAAGTGTATATCTCTTTGTGCCTGTGTTTAAATAAACAGTTCTTATTCTGGTTTACTCCAAAACTGGTACTGTCTAGTTCTTGGTGAAACTATAGCCAGATTCACGGATTTCGTGTTCCAGAGCTTAGGAAGCAGCTTCTTGGCGGAGATACCCAGTCGGGGTGTCCGGTTCCCTCACATTTGGTGGCAGTGGTGGGATGTTCCAGGCCAAATTTACGGACTCCAGACAACCTGACTGGATATCTCCGTCAAGAAGCTACTTCCTAAGCTCCGGAACACGAGATCCGTGAATCTGGCTATAGCTACCCCAAGAACTAAACAGTACCAGTTTTGGAGAAAACCATAATAAAAACTGTTTGTTCAAACACAGGCACAAAGAGATAAACACTTTGGGACAACCCTCCCCCTTAGCAGCCTATCCACATACACATATTCATCCCATAATAGGTTGATCCTAAGGCAGACAGAAACAAAAGAACAATGGAATACAGGTACTTCACAATAACAAACCCCACCTCACTATCTAGCAAGGGTCTATGAGAGACTCCAGCAACACTCAAGCAATCTGAAAAATCAAATTGTCAATCTCTATATATCTCTTGAGGGACATTGTCCAGAAATATTATCGATCCAAGCGAAAGAGACCCTTCACTCTTTCAACACAAACCGCACATATAGAACCTAGGATAACCGGGGTAACAGAAAATGATTAGTCCGGTGTGGTTGTACAGTGAGTCTGATTAGTGCAGACCCTGGGGTTCTTGGTCACCCTGTACCCCTAATAGACACAGGGTCACTTACACATAAGAGGGGCAGGGGAAGCTGAACAAGGAGTTTCCTGACCTCTCTAAAGTAATCTGGGTTCCATGAGCCCCCCACCCAAAGTGACTCCTGTCACACTAGCCATGTATGGAAAGGTGTCTTCATAAGAATGATGGTGGGATAAACATCTGTCACTATTGACCAACAACTTCCTTCCCTCTTCTCAAGGAGAATAAGTAAGGATTGGGCCTGCCACACATTTGCAGAACCACTGCATGGGAAAATTAGCATAGAATAAATATGCCCCATCCTTTCTTGAATATTATATTGTCATGTCAAATAAGGGTTGGGATTTGATTCAGCTACCTTAAGAGACTCTAAAAACTTACAACCACAAACTCTCTATATTAGTGATATATGTGAAGTGCCTTCTTGATAACCCTTTTCACCTCTTGGTTTCTCATGCTATATATAAGAGGATTCAGCATTGGTATCATGACTGTGTAAAACACAGAAAACAACTTGTCTTGATTCTCAAGGACATTGTTAGGAGGGTGTAGGTAAATGAAAAAAACAGTCCCGTAGAAAATAGAGACGCACATGAGATGTGAGGAACAAGTACCAAATGCTTTCTGTCTTCCCTTGCTGGATTTAATCTGTAGAATGGAAGAAACTATAAAAGTGTATGACACCAAGATAGGCATCAATGAGCCTACACCACAAACAACTACAAAGAAGAACGTTATTGAATTACACCACAGAGTGCTGGAGCAGGCCAGGTGAAGCAGTGGGGGTACATCACAGTAGAAATGGTCTATGAGGTTTGGGCCACAGAACTCAAGACTGAACACACAGCTGGTTTGTACTACAGATTGAAAGAAACCAATAGAAAAGCTAAGGAAAACGAGACTCCAGCACTTTTTGTTGGTCATAACTGAGACATAAAGCAGAGGGCAGCAGATAGCAACATATCGGTCATAGGCCATGCACGAGAGTAAAAGTGCTTCTGTGACGACCAGAACATCAAAGCAAAAGAACTGGACCACACAGCCAAAAAACGATATTAACTTTATCTTGGACATAAGGTCAGCCAACATTTTAGGAGCTATAACTGAGGAGTAGAAAAGGTCCACCAAAGAGAGGTAGCTAAGAAAGTAGTACATTGGAGTGTGGAGGTTGGGGGCTTTAAAGACTATGAACATCATGCCAAAGTTAAACACCACACAAACAAGGTAAACATTCAAGAAAAAAGTAAAGAGAAATGGGGCAAGCTGTTCATTATGTGTTAGTCCAGAGAACACAAACACAATCACTTTTGTTTTGTTTAGGTGGCTCATTGGGCCCTTCTGTACTTCTTTTACTCAAAGGTTGTCTAATGGGATTAGTTAAGGTGCCAAATGTTGGTGTTTCCAGATCCAAAGATTCCGGCGACAGTTTATGAAAGTGCAAAACATTCTATTATGGATAGGACCAACTAGTATCTATTCATCAATTGGCACCAAACGCAGAGCCAGTCTGTAACAAAGGGAATAGGTTCCATGTAAAGTATAGTTTGGATAGGCTCAAGTTGGTTGTAGATGCATGGACCACTGGAAGGTAACACAATCTTTTACCAAACATGGATGTTGGGTAGATGGTGAAGTCTTCAGCTTTTCTCTACAGGAAGGAAAATATTGACTACTTTTTACAAAGGGTTTTCAGAAAGGTGGTAAAGGTTTTCTTACAGAATCAATCACTTCTAATGTCTGGAAAAGCTCAGACCACGCTTTTGTATAATCCCACAGTCACAAGCAATCCTCAAATTTATTTATCAGGCTCTGTAGGCCCAATCTAGAATCTACTTGGAACCATTTCCAAAATTAAATCCCAGACTGAAAATAAAAACCTCAACCAAAATTTACTGGATTTCTGTAGATCTTGCCAGCTACTTCCATTTCGAAAGCCATGTTTGCTTTGCAGTGAGGTCATGTCATCTATGTGTGAAGGCCCTCAAGGAGCAGATACAGATGAGAACATATATGGTTTCTAATGCTCAGTTGATCCAACAGTGATATTTCCATCTTTGGTAGAAGCTGGAAAATTAAACCATCTGACAGCTTCTTATGTAGCTCAGGGACTCTTTTGGTGAGATCTTCACACTGAGTTCCTTAATCTGCACACCTTCTGCGCCCATTATGAGGGGTCCCTGCTATACCTGATGGATTTATTTTAATGTCTTATATACCGTGTGATTTTAAAAAGGATGGTGCCAAAGTAAAGCTGATTTATACATAAAGGATTGAACAGAACACAACTGTATTAACTTGAAAATTTACATTAACCGTCCAAGTTTTACATGAGCCACGTTGGTGACAAGGCAGATGATTGCCATTCACCATTGTTGTCACTTTCAAGTTTTTACTTTTGCACCATGACAACTATGGTAAACGGGCAATTTTCGAAAATTATGAAGGCTACGGATTCCAAGTTATTGTGTGTTTATTTTCTTGTGCATGTCATTATCACCAGAGGCGTCGTATAGCATTATGTTCACAAGTTGGCAACAAAGAAGCAAGAGAAGGCTTTTCTTGTGTTGGAATTTGCACATCAGATTAGCCGTGCAGGAAAGAATGATTCATCAATGTCGCTCTGACCTCAATCATAGCCAGACCTAACACCCTGCGACTTCTTTCTGTGGGGGTACACCAAGGACTTGTGATACTGACCTTCTGATTACGCTCCTTGCCTCCTAAATCTGCATTTCCGCTCTCTGATTATTGAAGACTTCTGCTCGTCTGACCATGTTTCTGGCTTCTGTTTCTGTAGGCCCTGTGATGACATCTGCCACAAGGTTCAGCTCTCCAGCTCCTGCCTTGCTGCATGATCCAGTTCCTCTGTTGGCCAGGACTTACTGCAGGCACCTGTGCCACTCTGCGTCCAGTCATACCCTGTCATCAACCTCGGGGAGGAAACAGGACAGGACAGGGGGTGAACGGGAGAGCCCTCTCATCAGCTTGACCTCTATCAATTGTGTGACAGGCACACACCTGTAGGGCTCTATGAGGTGGACAAGTCTCTCTTATGTTTATTGCTTGCCCTATTTTCTTCAAAACCAACTCAATATGAGATGTAGAGCAGACCCCAAGCTGGTCCTGCTGTTTGTCTCAGATTCTATACCCTATTGCAGGGATCCTCAAACTATGGCCCTCCAGCTGTTACGGAACTACACATCCCATGAGGCATTGTAAAACTCTGACATTCACAGACATGACTATGCATGATGGGAATTGTAGTTCCTGAACAACTGGCGGGCCATAGTTTGAAGACCCCTGCCCTATTGGGTGCACAGCACAGCGTTCCCCATTGGGGATTTCCCTTCACCTCCATCTCCGGTGACGACTCAAAGGTTTTGGACTTTCCATCACTTTCTGAACCACTGAGACAATGGTCAGCAAAAGCAAAAGTGAGGGTAAATCTCCCCAACGGAGGACAATAGTAAAACTTGATGGAGGTTTTAACTCTTCTATATTCCAAAATTAAAAACATTAACATTTTGGCTTTAGAAACAGTTTTAAAGTTTCTTTTCAATCCAAAGTAAATATTCATATTGTCCCAGTTTCCAAGTATAATAATCCAGTTCTACGAGGGCTGTACAAAAAGTGGGCATCATTTTTTTTATTAATTTACATAGATTATTTACATTTCACATATTGGTATTGTAAATCTTCCTCTATAGTACGTCTTCTTCTTCTTCTTCTTCTTCTTCACTTTAGGTAAATAATAGATTCCAAGCTGAAGCAATGTGTTTTCATTGAGTTGTTGATGAAGGAGGGGGTGCAGGTTGCCCGACATCCATAGAAGGCTACAAAATATTTACAGAGATGACACTATTGACAAGAATCATCAATGACAAGACATTTCGCTTGTCAATGGTGTCATCTCCATAAACATTCTGTAGCCTTCTGTTGATGTCAGACAACCTGCAGCCCCCTTCTTCATCCAGAACCTAATGACGGCACATTGCTTTTTCTTGGAATCCCTTATTTACCTGCAATGAAGAAGAAGAAGAAGAAGAAACATTACTATAGAGAAAGAGTTTCTCTGCCAACATGTGAAATTTGAATGAAATATGTAAGTAATAACAAAGTTATCCCCACTTTTCTGTTACTTTCAGTATTGCCCTCTTATAAATATATACACTCAATGGTCCTACAAGAAATATTGACACCATGAAGTTAAGATTATACCACTCACCACCAGTCAATTCCTGTTAAAATTGAATGTGTTTTCAAAGTTTGCATTTTCTTGATAATAATTGCACCTGTTAACTCTAGACCTTTTTCTTCCATTGATGGCCAATACGGTACAATAAAAAAAACACAGTACAATTACAAAATAAATAAATAAATAACAATAAAAAAACAAAGAGCCTTTTTTATATAAAAAAATTTAATTAACAATAAAAAAACAAAAACAAAGAGTCTTTTTATATTTAAAAAAAAAAAATATATATATATATATATATATATATATATATACATACAATGTGAACATCTGTAATTTAGAAGTAGTGCACTGACTTTGTTTTTATTGGAAAAGTAATTTAGTCATTTAGAGTCCTCTTATAAATATATACACTCAATGGTATTAAAAGAAATATTGACATCGCGAAGTTAAGAATATACCATTCACCAGTCAATTCCTGGTAAAATTGAATGTGTTTTCAAAGTTTGCATTTTCTTGATATTAGGTGAACTTGTTATTATTGTAACTCTAGATCTTTTTCTTCCATTGATGGCCAATACGGTACAATAAAAAAATGGGGATAAAAACAACAATAAAAAAGTACAAAAAAAAAAAACAATTAAAAAAAAACAAAGAGCCTTTTTATAAAAAAATAAAATAAAATACAATGTGAACATCTATAATTTAGAAGTAGTGTGTTGACTTTTTTTTATTGGAAAAGTAATTTAGTAATTGAAAGCCCTCTTATAAATATATACACTCAATCGTATTAAAAGAAACATTGACATCGTAAAGTTAAGGTTATACCATTCACCAGTCAATTCCTGTTAAAATTGAATGTGTTTTCAAAGTTTTCCTTTTCTTGATATTAAGTGAATCTGTTATCATTGTAACTCTAGACCTTTTTCTTCCATTGATGGCCAAAATCGTACAATAAAAAAAAAAAAAACGAATAACAATAAAAAAAACAAGGTACAATTAAAAAATAAATAAATAAATAGCAATTAAAAAAAAAGAGCCTTTTTATATAATATATATATATATATATATATATATATATATATATATAATGTGAACATCTGTAATTTAGAAGTAGTGAGTTGACTTTAAATACAATAGGAGGGGCAAAGTGGGACTTTAAAGGTGCAAATGATGGAGAAAAATCTGGATTCTCATAAAAATCACATTTTATTTGTACATAGAGGACTAGGACAAGACAGACAGAACTTCAAAATAGTAAAAAACAGAGTGCTTTCTTGTTTTTTTACTATTTTAAAGTTCTGTCTGTCTTGTCCTAGTCCTCTATGTACAAATAAAAAGGGATTTTTATGAGAATCCAGATTTTTCTCCATCATTTGCACCTTAAAGTCCCACTTTGCCCCTCCTATTGTATTTACCTTTATCTAGGGATGTGGTGCTCTTAATTTTTCTCATCTCTGGCAATATTCAAAAGAAATTTTAGTGCGTTGACTTTGTTTTTATTGGAAAAGTAATTTAGTAATTTAAAGTCCTCTTAAAATTTAAAGTCCAATTAAAATTAAATGTGTTTTCAAAGTTTGCATTTTCTTGATATTAGGTGAACTTATTATTGTAACTCTAGACCTTTTTCTTCCATTGATGGCCAATACGGTACAATAAAAAAAAAAAATGGGAATAAAAACAACAATAAAAAAAACAATTAAAAAAAACAAAGAGCCTTTTTATAAAAAAATAAAATAAAATAAAATAAAATGTGAACATCTATAATTTAGAAGTGGTGTGTTGACTTTTTTTTATTGGAAAAGAAATCTAGTAATTTAAAGCCCTCTTATAAATATATACACTCAATCGTATTAAAAGAAACATTGACATCGTAAAGTTAAGGTTATACCATTCACCAGTCAATTCCTGTTAAAATTGAATGTGTTTTCAAAGTTTGCATTTTCTTGATATTAAGTGAACCTGTTATCATTGTAACTCTAGACCTTTTTCTACCATTGATGGCCAAAATGGTACAAAAAAAAAAAATTAATAACAATAAAAAAAACTAGGTACAATTAAAAAAAAAAAAATAATAACTATAAAAAAAACAAAGAGCCTTTTTATATATATATAAAAAAAAATACACTGTGGAAATTTATACTTTAGAAGAAGTGCATTGACTTTGTTTTATTGGAAAAGTAATTTATGTTCCAAGTATTTTATACCTTATTTTAGCATATTCAGTTGGTGGCTGCAAGATGCTGTTTGTTCTCTTACCTGTCTGATAAATAAAATTATCTTCAAACCATTTAATCTCCGCAAAGGCTCATACTGTATTTATACTAAACCCAATTACTTGGGGAAACAATTTTCAATTCCAGAGAGGATTAATAACAACAATTTTCGATTCCAGAGAGGATAATTAATTAATTCCTATGAATCAAAAATAAGATTTGTCAAAACAAGATTAATCAGTATTTTTGAATCCTTTAAAGCAGAATAAAATAATTAAAAAAATCAGCTTAATTGCAGTTGCAAATATACATGTGCTAAACCACTATAAGCTGCAGTTAATTCATTTATTTTTTTATTTCTACTTTATAGGATTTAATGGTATTTTTTTTAACATTCTTTTTATTTTTTATATGTATACATATAAAACATTGCATAATAATATTTAGTGTTTTCAATTTGCAGCCAACATAGAGATAGAGCTGTATACTTTTAATATAGCCCTGTGGGAGTGGCGGAGACACAGACTGTGGCTTCTAAGTGACAAAAGGAGCCAGGAGGACATTCCATCAACCAAAGCCAACCTAAAATAAAGACTTATTTTTAGAGCTGCCACCTAATTGATATATACCTTTAATAGAAACTTACCAGTAAGCCAAATATAAAACACCACAATACTAAAACTACACTGGCCTTAAAGTCACTTTTTCCATACTGTATCTATGGAGGAGCAATGTTGTCACTCTAGAACAGGACTACAGAAATCTCCTCCTCTCCTCTTCACCATAACATTGGTTTAAAGCATTCGGTAGTCCTCACAGACAACTGGGAACAATGTAACTGATAAGAATGCAAAGCAGGCAGAAAACGCAGAAGGTTATAAGTTGACATATATATATATATATATATATATAATTTTAAATATAAATATTAGATATAAATCATATAAGTTACATTTAGAGTTGGGCCCCTTTCACACATGCTGTCTGTTTGTCCGTTTTTCATCCATCCGTGGACGGATGAAAAACGGACATCAATGTATCTCTATGTAAAAACAGATGACAACGGATGATCATAAGTTAACATCCGTTTTCATCCACTTCCGTCAATGTCCGTTTTTTTCAAAGAATGAATGCCCTATTTTTCATCCGTCAAAAAAACGGATCAGACGAAAAACGGATAACAACGGATGAAAAAAACGGATGACAACGAATGAAAACGGATGACAACGGATGAAAAACGGATGACAATGGATGAAAAACAGATAACGACTGACAAAAAACGGATGAAAACAGATGAAAAACGGATGAAAAAACGGATGACAACGGATGAAAAACGGATGAAAACGGATGAAAAACGGATGACAACGGATGAAAACGGATGAAAAACGGATGACCACAGATGAAAACGGATGACGACGGATGAAAACGGATGACAACGGATGAAAACGGATGAAAACAGATGAAAAACGGATGAAAACGGATGAAAACGGATGAAAACGGATGAAACCGGATGAAAAACGTATGAAAAACGGATAACAACTGACGAAAAACGGATGACAACTGACGAAAAATGGATGAAAAAACGGATGGAAAACTGATACATTTTGACGTGACTGAACTGATGAACTGAACGGACCGTATGTGTGAAAGGGGCCTTAGGCCCCTTTCACACATGCTGTCTGTTTTTCATCCATCCGTTGACGGATGAAAAACGGACATCAATGTATCTCTATGTAAAAACGGATGACAACGGATGATCATCAGTTAACATCCGTTTTCATCCACTTCCGTCAATGTCCGTTTTTGAACGTATGAATGCCCTATTTTTCATCCGTCAAAAAAAAACGGATCGGAGGAAAAATGGATGACAACGGATGAAAAACGGATGACAACAGATGAAAAACAGATAACTGATGAAAAATGGATGAAAAACGGATAACAACTGACGAAAAACTGATGACAACTGATGAAAAATGGATGAAAAACGGATAACAACTGACGAAAAACTGATGACAACTGATGAAAAATGGATGAAAAACGGATAACAACTGACGAAAAACTGATGACAACTGATGAAAAATGGATGAAAAACGGATAACAACTGACGAAAAACGGAAGACAACTGATGAAAAACGGATGAAAAATGGATGAAAAAACGGATGGAAAATGGATGAAAAACGGATGGAAAACTGATACATTTTGACGTGACTGAACTGATAAACTGAACGGACTGTATGTGTGAAAGGGGCCTTATATGAATTTTTTTCACGAATCAAATATCACAAAAAAACTTTCAATGGTCGATTGAACAGACCAGAAGAGACCAGATACAATAAGTTCTTTCTTAGGGTTTTCATGCCCTTTAGGTATTTTTTATATTAAATTCGTTATTCCCCTGCATCTTAAAATAAAGTGTAATATAAATAATAAAGTTGCGCTAAAGGTTCAAAAATGAAACAAATGAGTGTCCATATATAAGTCCAAAGTTATTGAAAACGGTGATGTGTAGAACCAATAAATGGTCAATCCAAGCTCCCAATGGTATTCTGCTTACCAGAAAAATGAATAAATAAAGCAAAGAATCCAAACAGGAGTCTTGACAGCTTGACTGACGATGACATTAAAAGGATATATTATGTGCTATCAGAACACAAAAATAAATGAACATAAATAGGCTGATAAAGGTGTGTATCAAGATGAATGGACCCCGATAGGTGAAAAGGCACATATAGCTACTCCTTACCAGAAGGTGATCAAGATAATTATAAATGCCACAAATGACAAACGAGTGTGTTATCCTCCACCGATCATAACGCCTCTTACCAGACTCCCAATAAAACTGCACTTGTAAGGGTCCTGGTGTTAAGGAGGTAACTTTGGCTCCACATGTATTGCTCAAGGAAAAAAGGCCAAAATGGATATCCCCACCATAAAACAAAAGGAAGCGCCATAGTGTAAAATCCAAGAGACTATTTATTAAATAAACAAAGAAATCTACTTGCATGCAGGACAAAGGATAACGCATATATTGTGAGCTGCCGGCCGGAAGGCTGCGCTCGTCCGCACTTCCTGGACGCTCAACGGGATGACGTCAGCACGCCGTGACCTTACGCGTTTCCTCACAGATGACGTTCTCAAAGGTGCAGAAGGCATGCTGACGCCATCTATTTATGGAACAACAAAACACAACATCCGGAATCAGCGATGCAGAAGCAGCCATTTTACCCATGGGAATTGACCGGAACCAGTAAAGGCTGAAAGATCACCAGAATACCGGAACAGTTATATCGGCCATATTAACATAGGCAAAACAGGAAAGGAGAGACGGATACTAAAGGGGAACATACACTGAAATTAGGTTACTCCCAGTAAACCGACCCTCGGCAAGATAATTACATCCAAATAGATAATCTGAGTGGCTAATATTAATAACACCCCATATATTAAAAATGCTGGTTACGGGGCATAGAATCCCCAGAACACAGGGCACAGCCAGGGGCATGCACAAGGCGCTGCCTGGCGAGGGAGATCACAGGCTGGGGGGGAGGCTTGGATCGGGCACGGCTTCAACAGGACAAATCACATACACAATATGCAGGTACAAGTCACGGAGGTGTGCCAAGGGAAACAGGGAAACCAGCGACTGTGGCTGCACCATAGGCGGCTGTCTAGTTCGCCTAGTGGTAGCACCAGCCCTTGATATACTTTGACATTGGCTTTTCTCTGTGACCTCTCATCAGTTCAGTCTCAACCAGGTGTTTGACAGCATCCCATCACTATAAGGAATAAGTCCTGCGAGCGACCCTGAGGCTCTAAATCGATCAGTTATTTGCCGCAGACACTCCACTTCTCATAATAGTGTGTTTAATTGAAATAAATATATAGTGTTTCGCAAATAAAAAAAATTATAAAATTAATTAATTTGTGCTTAAATTATTAAAAACCCAAAATATTTATATGTGACATAATATTAAAGTGCTAATAAAGTGGTAAATATAATATAATACTCATAGAAAAGAGAAAATAAATAGATATAAAAGTCCAGTGTGCAAAGTGCAAAAAGCCAATAAACAAAGTCCAAAAGAGATATCCCCCTGAGGAAGACACGACGTGATCCCTGTGTCGTCACGCGTAGGGGAGGGGACAGGACGGACGGAGCGATACACTATTTGTCTAGGTGAGGCTGACAGCTATCGGCGCACGCTGTGGAGACCGGCGGCGCTGTGCAGTCTCTCCCACTATACCACCGCGATTTCCACCATTTACTTGATGCTATTGTCCAAGTGCATGTGTTGCACCTACAAATGTGAGTGAGATTTATCCACCTTTATTTAATAAAAGCTGATTGTTTAAGGATTTCATACACTATTGCAAGTGTTTTTGTTTGCATATATACTGCATTGATTGACGCTGCAACTCCTGTGAATGAGAGGAGCCCTGAAGGATATGGATGGATGATCTTTTTGGGATAACAATCTATGCGCTCTTTTTAAGGATTTGAGGTGAGCACCCATTCACAAGGGGGTGCACGGCTGGCTGTCCACTGTGACACTCTGGTCACTTCTCTCTGGGAGCACAGATCACTTTAGGATTACATTTTGGACTTTGTTTATTGGCTTTTTGCACTTTGCACACTGGACTTTATATCTATTTATTTTCTCTTTTCTATGAGTATTATATTCAGGGCTTTTTTTCAGCGGGAACGCGGGGGAACGCAGTTCCGGCACCTCCAGAACTAAATGTATGTAATGGCAAGGGGTGCTGGGGTGTGCTGGAGGGTGTATTGATGCTGGCTAATAGGGAATCTATTTTTGCAGAGGATGGGGATCTATTGTTGCTGGGGAGGTCTTTTGTTGCTCATGTGGGATTTATTGTTGCTGGGGTGGGTCTTTTGTTGCTGGGAGGGACTTATTGTTGAGGGAGGGGTCTTTGTTACTGGCTGCTGGAGGGTCTATGGATGCTGGCTATTGGGGAATCTATTGTTTCTGGAGGGGATCTGTTTGCTGCTGGAGGGGATCTATTTGTGCAGAGGAACTATTGTTGCTGAGGAAGTCTGTTGTTGCTGGTGGGGTATCTATTATTGCTGGGGTGGGTCTTATGTTGCAGGGGGTCAATCATTGCTGGGAGGGATACACTGTTGAGGGAAGGTTCTAATGTTGCTGGCTGCTGGAGGGTCTGTTGATGATGGCTGTTGGGAGTCCATTGTTGCAGGGGTGGATCTATTGTCGCTGGGGTGTCCATTGTTGCTAAATCTATTATATTGCCTTTCTTGTTATCATTAATTCTCTAAAAGGGGTGGTACTAGGAGGTGGGTAAGAGATAGAACTAAGGAACGGTGCTCGGAGGTGGGTAGGGGACGGAGTCAAGGGGTGACTCAGAAGGGAGGAGTTCCTGCACCTATTCTCTGAGAAAAAAAGCCCTGATTATATTATATTTACCACTTTATTAGCACTATTGGCACTTTAATATTATGTCACATATAAATATTTTGGGTTTTTAATAATTTAAGCACAAATTAATTAATTTAATAATTTTTTATTTGCGCAACACTATATATTTATTTCAATTAAGCATCCCATCACTGGTGTCATTGAGATTTGGAAAGCGCCACCCAGGCATTGGTGTCAGTGGGAGAAGTAAAAGCCCTTCAGCAATGTTGTAAGTAAAGCCCCGTACACACGTACCGAATGTCAGCCGAACGATCGGCCGTCTTATGTCCGGTGCTGTCCTGTCGGCTGAAAACTGCAAAAGACTGCACACGAATTTTGTCGGCCAACAACAGCCGACTGCAGAAGTGATGTCATGTGATGGTTAACTTTCCGTGTGTTTTTTCTTTTCTGAGCATGCCCAATCTGCTGTTTGTCGGCCGAATTCTGTACTGACTGGCGAACAATCGGCCGTTCTGGTGACGGCCAACAAAAATTTTAAAGTCTGCACGACAGATTCTGTTCGGCCGAAAATGCGCTGTCGGCTGTCGGAAGCATCATACTAACAAGCCTACAATCGGCCGATCGGTCGTCGGCCGAATATTTACGGCCGACATTCGGTACGTGTGTACGGGGCTTAAGTGTAACAAAAGACACCTGGGCATTGCTTTTCACCTACCTCTGTGTATGTCCGGCACCGCTCTTTGTTATGACTGGGACTATGCAAGCACCATTGGGCATGGGATTACTCCTCCTTCCTGTGAATGTGAAATATTGATGTGTGCTGGAATGGAGCGGCTCCCTCTCACATGCAAGCCTGTCATTGCAGGGGCCATTTTATTTCCACCATATCTACAGATTGGCTATTTTGGGTACTGCTGGTTTACACTTTCACAGCTTACAGTATAGTATGTTTAATAGTTACATGCCAGCAAGTTTAATTTTCTATTAAAGCAGAACTATAGGCAACATGTTTTTTAATTTTTGATAGAGGATGGGAGAGTTCTAACCCCAATCAAATGTTTATTTTTTGCCCTCTGTGTCCCATTGCGGAGATTCCCCTTGACTTCCTGTCCCATTGCCAAAACAGGAAGTGAGAGGAAATCCCTGCAAATTAAGGGAATTTCTTGGGGACCCCCCAAGGTCACCAGAACTAGTGTCCCCCATTGGAAGATTTCCCTCTATTACTTTTCTAGGGACAAACCAAAATTTGGGATTTTCTTTATTTTTACTTTTAATGATAATGGTAAACAGAACAAATAGAGAGGGTGAATCTTACCTAACGGGGGAAAAGCTGACAGGTGTTGTAATCCCTCTTCATTCTATCCAAAACTAAAAAAAAAAAAAAGTTTTGCCTTTAGTTATAATTTAAAGCGTAACTCCACTTTTATTGAGAAAAAAACATTTCCCTCTGGGTGATCTCTGTACATTACAAGGATTTTAACAAACTTTGTTGCAGATTCCGACCTTTTGTTATTCTGAAGAAATCAGTGTTTGTTCCTCTGTGCTGAGTGGGTACAATGGGAGTGGTATCATAAATATCTATCAGCTGTGGCAGCTGCAGGGCTCTAATGAGGGAAGTTGCTGGGCCTGCATCCCTTTAGACGTGTTCCTTTTGTGAGTATCTTACCATAAATGATATTTTTGTTGCAGGGGATGCCAGAAATCTGACTTATATCTTAGGCAGACTTCTGGGAAAATTGGTGAGCCAATCGCACAAGCAGGAAATGATGTTTCTGGGGTGTGGTCAGTATACATTCTGTGTACAGAACGGCTCCAGGCAGCCATATTGCATTGCATTTTCAGAAAATTACAACAGCTGCAGATTGAAAAGGAAAGGTCATTTTTAATAATATTCAATTAAAATATGATTTGTGTCACAACTGTATACACTATATTGTTTTTTCTTTATTTGCTATTTTTTTTTCCCCCCTCACGAAAGTAGAGTTACCCTTTAAGGCCTCAGCTTTACCATTCATTTAAAGTTCCTTGTATTAAAAATGTATCATACTTCTAATCAAATGTAACAATTTTTTTTTTTTTTTTGCTGTAGTTTCTAATCCAATTTTTTAAAAATGTGAAATTAGAACAAGAATAGAGAGAATCACTAAGGACACATGTTCCAGTGACAGCCGTCTAAAGGTAACCAAACACACATTACAATCTGACTGTACAAATTCCTTAAACCCCTTAGTGCCCGCAACTCCCAGCCCTTTAAGGGGTTTTAGATGCCGGGAGGCGGGATTTCTGATCATGTGACCGTTGTGATTGGCTGTCACATGATCAGAAAGCTCCCGATCCCTAGTATACATCGGGAGATTTCTGGTACCTGCTGGCTACCGTGTGGGAGTGGGATCTCAGTTGTTTTAACCACTTGCCAACCAGCCACTGTATGACAGTTATACGGCAGCAGGTCGGCAGATTCCCGTGAATCGCTGTACCTGCTCCTATGGGCGCCCACTTGCCAGCAGGGAAGCCGAGGTGCCGGGCTGGCAGCCGTGATTGCCGCCGGGCACCCGCGATCGCTCCCCGTAAAGAGAGAACGGCGGTCTGCTGTTGTAAACACACCAATATGGAGTATCCACCAATAATAGGTTATCATCCGCCGCTGGGACTGCACACAGGATCTCTTCACTACAAGGGACACCACAAGGCAACCGATCCCAGCCTGAATACCTAATACCATCTCTATTACCAGATGCACCTCTCAGCAACCTAGAGGAGAGAACCAAATATGGAATGACTTACTTTATCTAGGGACCACACTCCCTCTCTATTGACGGAGAATCAGCAATACGTTCCCCGCCAGAAAATCTTTCTTGAATATATACACCAATAAATTAAGAGGACCATACCAGTTACCTTTTGAACTTCAGTGCAACAGGCACATCTCCAACTATATATGCTGAGACAATTGCCATAAGAGACAAGTGCGACCCCCCTTTGGGCATCCTCGTTGGGGCCACATTTGGGAAGACCCACACCCTCAGGGACCAAGAGGTGCATACATCGGCACTCGACATAGCGGAACCCCTTTCTTACTCTTTTTCTCTTAGCAGCAGTGACTCACTTGTCGCACCCCCAACAACCCACAGGAAATCATAAATCTCCCCACTTTCAGACCCCTGAAGAAAGGTCTGCGTGCCTGAAACGCGTCGGGTGGGAGGATTTCCTTCAAGTAACCAACATATACCTCTGAGTATATGCATCACCATTTTTTTCATTTTTTTTCAGTTATATATATATATTCTTTGAATATCACATCATTTATGCTTTCTGTACAACCTTATGCAACACTTTAGATCTATGTAAGATCTATTTTACTATTTGTTAATAAAATTATTTAACTTTTATACATTTGTGGAAGTGTGTTTGCCGGTAAAGTCCCACACCCTAGGGGGACCCCCCATTCTGTTTGTCCAATAATAGGTTTGAACGATTATATTATGCTAACAACTACTCTCTCCATAGAGAATCCTACCCTCAAGGAGACCGTGACCATAATGGAGGGTGGGGAAGTCCCTCCTGGACCCCCAAGCATTTTATAGGAGGCTACCCTAGGAGGGGACATGGAACTTATCCAGGTTACGAAAATTACAGGGGGGGATTTTCAGAGAGGATATGGAGGTCCCCCGGAAAAGGGGAAAGGAGGATCCCAATTAAGAGGGAGAGAGAGAGGTCAATATCCTGAAGAGAAGAGGTAAGGGGATTGGAGGCCATGGTATCCCCTGGCACCATCCCAACACTATGGAAAAGAAACATTTTCTTTTTTTTTAATTCACTAGAGGTACTCACATATTCCTGGTGATTCCAGCACACCAGGCTTCATCTGATATTCAATATTAAAATATGTTCCCCAAAGAGCCACACAATCACTGTCTCCCATGGAATCCTCATTCCTTGTGAGGGTACGGGTATCACCACCATCCTTGCCCCTCCCCTATGCGTGTCGACACAGGGACCACGTGTCTTCCTCAGGGGGATTTCTGTTAAATTTCATGCTACCTAATTTTTAGTGGTAGCAATGTGGGAAGGCCTCTTTACCCTTTGTCAGTCACCAAGGTGGTACCCTGCTGGGTGTGGGGAAGGTTCTTTGACTCTAAAGTGGCTGTAGGCCAGGATATATTAATTAGCCAGTTCTGAAAGTTGGATCAGGATTTCTGACACCAGCTTATCATCCCAATACAGTGAGTCCAAACACTACATGACAGTGGTGTTTGGACTGGGCAATATTAAAATATGTCCTGATGCACCCCGTGATGCACCTCCTTCCCTAAATAACATAGAAAATTGCAAAGGTATGGGACTTGGGACTTTAAATGAGGTGCGAGACGCCCAATGATGAAATATAAAATGCAAGTTTATTGGAACATACAATGTCAGCAAGTAAACACAGACAAGTACCGTATTATCAAACAGATTTTTGATGTTATACATAGTATATTATATATTCATGGTCAAATTCAGTATTCCTTAGAACAATCCATGGTAGGTATGAAAATGCATCCTGGTAGCCCGACGTGTTAGGTGAACAACTGTTCACGAAATTATGCAATACATCATTTATATGAAATAAAACAGTTTGTGGCATGTAATAAAGATAGTAGATAATGTTATACTAATGCAAAACACTAAGGGGTCACCAAGGGGCCCATACTTACAAATCTGTTAAAAAGAAATCGCATGCTCATGTTCCATTGGCTGCCGCTGGGAATGTCTATCCCGGGAGCTGTTGACCTTGGATCCACGAGGGCCCGGTAGGACAAACAGGGCCATACGATAAGCACAAACCAACATAGTGTGGCATCCACGGTGATAGCTATATCCCCGTGGATGCCACACTATGTTGTGCAATTTTCAGAAGGTGGAATTTTCCCCAAAAAAATGTTTTCTTTTTTTCTTCATTTATATGTATGTTTTTTTTTTCTGTGGAGGCGTATTGAAGGTAGTTTTCTTTTATTTTTTTCTTTGTATTTGTATTTTTTCCCTTTGTTGTATGTATTTGGTCACTATTGGTGTACCCAGGGCTTTTTACTGCAGGTCCTCTCTCCACTCAACTTACCTCTGAGCACAGTCTCTTATCTCCGCCCCCATCCACCTCTTAGTACCGCTTCTTTTAGAGAATACAGAGCCAAATATCATTTTGTGGTGTTAAGTAATTTGTGTGAAATTGTTTAATGACAATACACCCTCCCCCCCAGGAACAAAATACACCCCCAGCAACAATAGATCCCCACCAGCAACAATAGATCTACTCCAGCAACAAAAGACCCCAGCTGGCAACAATAGATCCCCCAGCAGCAAGCATCAATAGACCCTCCCCGCTCAACAATGGATCCCCCCGACAATATAAGAACCCCAGAACAAAATATCTCCCACTGGGAACAACAGATCCCCTGAAATGGTAAATCCTCCTAGCGCCAATTGACCCCCCAGCAATATTGCAACTTCCAGCTACAATAGATACCCAGCAGCCAGCATCAATCGACCATCCCCCATCAACAGTGGATCCCCCAACAACATAAGAACCCCAGAACAAATGTTCCTCCACAGGGAAAAATAGATCCCCCCTGCAACAGTAGATCCCTCCAGCAACAATTGACTCTCCCAGCAACACTGCAACCCCCAGCTACAATAGATCCCCAGCAGTCGACATCAATAGACCCTCCAGCCTCTTTTTCCAGTACATACATTGTGTGATGGAGGTGCCGGAACTGCGTTTCTCATCTTTTCTGCAAAAAAAAAAATGCCCTGGGTGTACCGTTTTGTATATATTTTATTTTACTTTTCATTTTTTTCTCTCTCCGTTTTGTTTTTTTTCTGTGAAAAAAACCCATAAAATAATGAGGCTAGAGGCAAAGGTCATTAAGCTTTTTGGGTTTGCTAGGAGATGAGCTTTAACCCGCATTCACAGGATTGGCTAAAATAAGCTTATCTCATTCGTATGAATATCTATACAATTTTATATTTAGTTTTCCAGGAAAATTATGTTATGAAAAACACATTGTCTGTCCAATTTATTCAAGTTTTCTGGTTTTCTAGGAAAACCACTAACGTCCCTAACCAACAAGCATGCAGCGGGTGAAGTCAGAACTTTCTCTTAACACAGATTTCTGTTGACCACATCTTGAACTAGGTACACTAAAGCTGGATAGGAGTCATGCTGTCAGGTACGTTTGTTGGGACTTTTCTGCACCAATCTTATGATGACATTTTTCACCTCTTGGTTCCTTAAGCTGTAGATAATAGGATTCAACATTGGGGTGACCACCGCATAGAAGACAGAAGCCACTTTGTCTTGTTTTTCCTGGCCAGTGGACGATGGATGAAGGTAAGTACAGTAAACTGTAACATAGAAGATGGTCGCGCACATAAGGTGTGAGGAGCAGGTGCTAAACGCTTTGTTCCTGCCATCCACAGACTTTATCCGTAAGATGGAAGATATAATGAGGGTGTAGGAGACCAGGATGGTTGTCAGAGAACTTAAGGTAAAAAAACACACAAAGAATAGGGTAATGGAGGTGCAAGTATGGCTTTCAGAACAGGACAGCCTGACCACTGGAGAGATATCACAGTAAAAATTGTCTACAAGGTTTGATTGACAGTATTCCAGACTGAAGAGGCAACCGGTCTGTGCTGATGAGTGCCCAAAGCCAACAGAAACAGTAAGAAGGACAAGACCAAGACATTTCTTCATCGTCATTATTAGTATGTAGTGTAAAGGGTGGCAGATAGCAACATATCGATCATACGCCATGATTGAAAGGACAAAGACCTCTATACTGGCCAGAGCAACATAAAAGTAGAATTGAAGAGCACAACCAATAAATGAGATGAATTTCTTGTCAAACAGGAGATCAAAAAACATTTTGGGAGTAACAACTGAGGAATAGAAGAGATCCACCATAGAGAGATAACTCAAGAAGTAGTACATTGGGTTGTGAAGGCTGGGTGAGATTTGTACAACTGCAACCATTCCAATATTTCCGCATATGGTAATCATGTAGACCAGCAAAAAGAAGATGAAGAGGTACGGGGCCAATTCTCTGTCATCAGTTAGACCAGAAAGTTCAAAAACCATCACTTGTGTCTTGTTGGCGTTGTTCATGGGCTTTTTGCTCTGTGACGTCTGAAATAATTATATAGGTTATGATCTACTGACAAGTTACACGAACTGGATATGTTTGTCTTACAGGACATCTAGTCAAGGGCATAGCTACTGATCATGGGATCATATACCAAAATTTTGCTGGGACCCTCTCAGAAAACTTCCTACTGTTGTTAATCCTAAAGCCCCGTACACCCGATCAGATTATTGGACGATCTGTCGTCCGTTTTTTGTGGCATGCTAGTCTGATGTGGAAAGTGAAGAGGTTATTTTCATACGAAGATTTTCCCGTACGACAGAATTCTACTTCAGAAGTGATGTCATGTGTTGGATTGCTTTGTATGTGTTATTTCCTCTCTGAGCATGCCTAGTCTTGCTCATAAGATTTTTCCCCTTCGAAATCTGTACTAATGAGACGAAAATCGGACGTGTGTTGACGGAGGACAAAAATTTTATAGCCTGCACATCAGGATTTTGTCAGCCGAAAAGTCGGAGTCGGCTGTGGAAAGCACCATACTAACAATCCGAAAATCGGCAGATCGGTCGTCGGATGAATTTTCCCTTCCGAATTTCTTATCGTGTGTACAGGGCGTTAGTAAGTTTAAGTCAAGGAAAGGGAGAAAAAGAGCTCTCAAAATAGTCAGTACATTACTTGGGAGGACTGTTTTAGGTATACAGGGTAATTTCAGTGCTGGCTAGGATGGCTAGAAGCTCTGAGGGCAAGAAATCTGCAATACTAAGGCAACCAAACAAATTCCTCTTACTACATGGCCTGCAAAATGTATGTGGCTATCAACAACTGTTCTGAAGCCTCCTTCTCATTATTTGAACTCAGCTCTTGTCCTGGGAGTATAAGGTCGGTGTTAAAAATAGGAATGAACTTAGTGTTCAGTCCGAAGATCAGTTTGGACAAGACCCTGGCTGTTAGGACGTTAGTTTAGGTGGTCCTGCCTGGACGATTGTGACAGCTTACAGCTGTCAATGGTTGCTAATGAGCAGCAGCCGTTGTGTCCTTACCGGCCACTGATGTCACCCAGCCAATTTACTTACACGGCCGGAAATCCCTGTCCACTTATGCAAATGAGTGGGGAATGAACCCTTGCCTAGGAAGACGTCATCTATGACGAAACGCGCCGGGAAGGCGTGCTGACGTCACCACGTGATACCCGGAAGTCGGGCGGTTGCATCCTGTGGATTCTGCCGTTTACAGAGCTGTTTTCTTTTATATACATGTGAGTTTTATACCTTTTTTAAATAAATATTTGTTGCTACATACTTCACTATGGTGGCCCTTATCTTTATATGGTGAATTGCGGGGGGAGTTGGCTGCCCGTGCTGCTTCTGATTACCGTGGTACATACCTATTTGGCTCGGCTTCAAGTGGAGACTCGTGAGGGATCTTTTGGAGCGGATTGGTTTCAGAACCCCCATGATATACTTTGAAGGGCTTAATTATACACTCCATCTGGTAAGCGCATTAGCGTGGCTTTTGGCACTTTGACACCGTGGAGGAAGATTCATATAACTGTGGTGGAGGATTTATTTTCCCTACACATTCAACACTTACTGTTTTGGACTTTCTTTTCCTTTATATATTTAAGGCTCGATTTGGTTTGGCTACCTCATTTATATACGGGGGCTCGCATTACCTTATTTAAGGTTGTGATCCTCTGTTACTTGATTGTATATTGTTCTTTATCCTTTGTTGCTTGATTGCTTATTGTTACTCACATCACAATATAAGTATATGTTGCATTAACATACATCACCATTAGCGCAGCTTTATTACTGATACTGTTGTTTTGGTGTTTCCCACTGTAGCTGCAGCTTTTTATTTTCATTTTATTTTGTGTTTAGCGCGGTTATTTTTGTTATTATTGCCTAAATATGGTCAATGGTTGTCAAGGGTTGTCAAAGCAGAGGCTGCTTGCACCTGTTACTTCCTTACCAACCACTGTCGTCACCTGGCCCTTTCACTGACATGGCTCGGACTCCCTGGACACATAATCAAATTGGCAGGGAATGGAGTCTTACATCATTGCCCAATTATGGCCACATACAATGTCCCATCTCAGGGGTGGGGGGGGGGGGGGGGGGGGGCAATGCTTCATTCACCTATTTTGTTTGGATGAAGCAATCTTAATGTTTTTTGTGTATGGTCAGCATTAGGCTACAGCTATAGCAGAGACTCTGCCGATACATAAATGGCCATTATCAGTGGCTGACAGGCCACCATATGCTGGCATTCATAAAAAGTATGGGTATGCATGTCCTTCCACTGTCTGCCCTCCACTGTCATTTGTCTTCTCTATTAAAGACTCTATTGTCTTCTCAGTTCTCACAATGCCTCCTTTGCTCCCCCCATGCCTCCTACTTTCCATAAAAGCATCATCCAGTCCTCTAATGCAGTGGTTCTCAATTCCGGTCCTCGGGACCCACCAACAGGCCAGGTTTGCAAGATAACTAAATTACATCACAGGTGATCTCATTTGCTTCTCAGTGATTGCAGTATTCTAGTCTGCATCCCCCCAAGGTAATACTTAAAATCTGGCCTGTTAGTATTACCTTGGGGGATGCAGACTAGAATACTGCAATCACTGAGAAGCAAATGAGATCACCTGTGATGTAATTTAGTTATCTTGCAAACCTGGCCTGTTGGTGGGTCCCGAGGACCGGAATTGAGAACCACTGCTCTAATGTATAAAAGACGTAGTCAGTCAGTAGCATAAACACAACAGTTTTTATTTTTCTGAATCCCTATAAAATTGTTAGTGCTCCCTGCAAAGAATACAGGTCATACCCACCTCTCCTGCTGTCGGCACACTGATCTTTGCTTTATTGAAGAGATAGGGCCGCTTGAAGAATCCTCAGAAGCTAACACTTACCTACACCAAAAATGAGATATCTGATGCTTCAGGAAGTCAGTCCATGGCACAGGAATTGGGGGAACTCAGAAGTAAATAATTCTTGCAATAAAAGTCATTTTAACTGCACATATTCTTCCAACCCAAGAACCAAAGAGAAAACTCCATCTCCTCAAATCATCCATCTATACAATGAGGGAAACAATTTGTTACCATAAAGTGTAACTAAACCCAAGAACAAACCGTTTAACAAACCGAAGAAAGTTCAAAATAGATACATTGAGATCTGTTAGTGACTCCTTTTATGTCAGCGGTTCTTCGAATATAAAGTGCCAAGCATTCCATTGAAAGAAGGACAACCCTGCCTTGTTCCCTGACAAATAGTTCTGGGGGTTGGCTGAGAACTGAGTAGTTTCAAATTTGCTAGAGGGCTTGTAGGGCTTGGATGAAACTTCCTGCAGAGTTGTATAAAGTACTCGAAACCCATACTTGGGTAAAAGTACAAGTGCTCTATCAAAAAGTGACTTGAGTAGAAGTGGAAGTGCTCTATCAAAAAGTGACTTGAGTAGAAGTACTAAAGTATTCAACATTTTTTGTACTTAAGTATTGCAAGTAGTTTTTTAAAAAATGTTGCTACTCAAGTACTGAAAGTAAAAGTACAAGTACTGTGTTATGTAGTTATTAAAGAAAGATGTCAAAAGTTTGAACATCATATTGTTTTTTATTATTTCAAATGCAGCTTTTATTTATACATACAGTAGCTTTTATTTTCGTATGCGATGATAATACAAATGTTTTGAGCTTCATGAAACCTGCCATCTACTGTTCTGGCAGTGGTAATTTTTATAATTGTAACGAGTAACTATGCAGCACAAAAAAAAAAATATCGGAGTAGAAGTATTGAAATCATTGAAAAAATGTAGTGAAGTAAAAGTGGAAGTAGGAGAAAAAAATTCTACTCTAGGAAAGTACAGATACTGCCTTTCGGTACTTAAGTACAGTAGTGAAGTAGTTCTACTTAGTTACTATACATCTCTGACTTCCTGACATGTCAAAGGTTTACTGACATGGAAGACCAGGAGACGCTGTTGAAGGCCTTTTTCTTTTTTTTCTTTTTTTTTTTTAATAATCTTTATTTTTCAAAAGGCAAAGTACAGAGAAGTAGAATAAATACCAAAGAATCACCAACATAAAACAGTACAGTGCAATGGCAGATCATAAAACAGTCAGTGATCACAGATATAGGGGGCAGGTTTGCTTAATATGTAGTAGTGATCGCCCAATATCGTTTTTCTAATGCTGATACCGATATTTTGGTCATCGGATATCGGGATTGGCCGATATTTTCGGACACGTAAAACATTTTTTTTTTTTTCTAAAGGTACTACTTGTGGAGGGTTCTGGGGGTCTAAAAGACCCCAAACCCCTCCTCGGCACTGAAAAGCATTCAAAACACCAAGTTTGGCTGTTTTGAATGCTGTCAGTTTTTTTATTTGGCGCTGAGTACCCAGAAATTATGTCATCACTTCCGGGTTTTTTACATGGAGACCGGCGCATGCGCACTTGCGGCAGGGATACCGGCTTTCACGGAGACACATCTTCATGCTACACCGGGTCTTCTCTTCAGGGGTGGCAGTGGAGGTGGCCGGTGGGACGGGAGACCCGGGGGAGCCATGGAAGGCGGGGGGGGACGTCCCCTCCCGCTCCTTGTAATGACAGCCGAGCGGCTTCTCAGCCGCATCGGTTGTCATTACAAGTCAGCCGACCGTCGGCTATGGACACCGGTACCGGGGTGATGCCTCTAGCTGCAGGGATCACCCCAGGACATGCTCTTTCCCTAAATATCGGCAATATCGGTAACGGTATCGCAATATCGCTAGCCTCACCCCTGAGGTCCAGCACGTTTTCCAAGCACAATCATCTCAATCATCCGGAAGCTCATCAGAATAGAGCATCCAGCCCGTCCATATGTCCATGAACAGGGACCGCTTACCCTTGAGCATCAACACCCTCCGTTCCGCACCCATGACCCCATTCACCTCAGCCAGAGTGGGACAAGTGATCTGTTTCCAGTGCCTCGGAATTAGACACTTGGCGGCGACGGTCAGTTTCTGAATCCAAAGGCTCACAGCATCCCAGAAAGGTCTAAGTAGGGGACACTCCCACCATATGTGGAGGAATGTGCCCTCTTGGCCACATCCCCTCCAGCATCTGGGGTCTGCAGTAGGGAACATCTGTGCCAGCCTAAGGCCTTTTTCTAGTTTTAGTACATGAATACAGGAGTTTCTAAGAGTTGTCTGAGTGATGGTTTGGATTAAATAGTTTATCTGGGCCATGTAGGCTCAAGTCAAAGCAGAGAAAAAAAAAGGTATGCTCAACCTCCTTGTCCGATCCCAGCTTTCAGGACGCTGGTACAAGGACAGGACACAGATGTGTTAGTCCACAAATGAACATCAATAAAAGAAAAAAGAAAATTGTGCTCGGAGGGCAAATATAGCTGCTAGCACATCATCTGACAAACATTTACCCAGAATTAGTGTAAAAATCGTTGCAGTGCGACAAGTAATACAAATTAATGAATTATAAATAACATAAGTGCATCAATCATACACCTAAAAATAATGCGTGTGTGGAATCACAAGAAGAAAGAGTCAGAAGACTTAGTGATTAAAAAAAGATAAAGTCTAAAATAGATACTGTATGCATAAAAAACCGCGGTGACAGTCCAAAGGTCAATCCAGAAATCACTGAAAAAATCTTGGTGTATTCAAGAATAAAAGTCCATGATCTGTGAAGTCACTCCGTGATCCACCACCATATAAAAATCATGCACGCTCACCAGAGCAAGTGGACTCTCATACACTAGGAAGAGTCAAACAGGCCTGTGTGGTCCCAAACCACCATCCTATGGGCTAGACCTCCGCTCATAGCGGACCTTTTTTTACAGTAGGCTATAAATACTACTTGGTCTTTGTCTACTAGAGAGCCAGTCCTTAGGCTATTTCCTTGGACCAGGGTGAATAATTTGAGGTCTGTATTTTATGGGCCAATTCATGACTTCGTATTACTTGCAGAGCTGCACCGATTTTTACACAAATTAACATCCACTTTAAATCCACACATGATTGAACTAGAAACCAAAAACATATCACGATCTTGATCATGTGTGATTTATTAGCCTGTTTTAACAATGCACTTTTAATATGGATCTTCAGTGGATTGCCCACTTTTTTTTACAGTAGGCTATAAATACTACTTGGTCTTTGTCTATTAGAGAGCCAGTGAATCTCCTTAGGCTATTTCCTTGGATCAGGGTGAATAATTTGAGGTCTGTATTTTACGGGCCAAATACATTCAAGGTGCATCAACACAAAAGGAGATTCAAAACTTTTAGTTGGTTTTCTTTAGAAGAAAGAAGACCAGGGAAGAAAAGCCTGCCTGCCAGAGCGCTAACCGCATGTGCTAATACGAAGGTTGGAAACTTCTACCAATAAACTGCATTGGCACACGCTTTTGAGTGGCAACATGCAAATACTGGTGCAGTTTTGCACACATCCAATTCCAGAACTGGTGCCAAATGCCCTACTTAAGAAATAAATAAGTAATTGCTGGATAATCTTCAGCTAGTCTACGATCCTTGTTCCTGTGTATCCTGATCCTATTACTATGATTACCTGTTACAGCCTCGGCTTGCCCCTGGACTTCTGTCTGCCTGACTCCTGATCAAGATCTTGGCTCATTGAAGGACTGTGCTTTAATTTGATCTTTTGTTTATGACCCTGGCCTGGCTCCTGACTGCTCTACTGTCTCTAGCTGTACTGCATGACCTCAGCCTAGGTCCTGACCATGTCTCCCTGATACATTCCTTGTTGTATACCTGTGTATGACCTCAGCTCAGCACCAATGTCTCTCTTCTACTTATCTGTGCATGACCTCGGCTTGGTTCCACACATTGTCTCCCTGGTCCATTCCTTGTCGCTTACCTGTGTATGACCTCAGCTCAGCTCCAATGTCTCTCTTCTACTTATTTGTGCATGACCTCGGCTTGGTTCCACACATTGTCTCCCTGGTCCACTCCTTGTCACATACCTGTGTATGAGCTCAGCTCCAATGTCACTCTTCTACTTATCTGTGCATGACCTCGGCTTGGTTCCACACATTGTCTCTCTGGTCCATTCCTTGTCGCTTACCTGTGTATGACCTCAGCTCAGCTCCAATGTCTCTCTTCTACTTATCTGTGCATGACCTTGGCTCGGCTCCACACATTGTCTCCCTGATCCATTCCTTGTTGCTTACCTGTGTATGACCTCAGCTCAGTTCCAATGCCACCCTTCTACTTACCTGTGCATGACCTTGGTTCGGCTCCACATATTGTCTTCCTGTTCCATTCCTTGTTGCTTACCTGTGTATGACCTCAGCTCAGTTCCAATATCTCTCTTCTACTTACCTGTGCATAACCTTGACTTGGCTCCACACAATGTCTCCCTGATCCATTCCTTGTCGCATAGCTGTTTATGGCCTCAGCTTGGCACCACACAATGTCTCCATGATCCATTCCTTGTTGCTTACCTATTTATGACCTCAGCTCAGCTCCAATGTCTCTCTTCTACTTACCTGTGCATGACCCCAGCTCAGCTAAACACAATGTCTCCCTGATCCATTCATTGTCGCTTACCTGTGCATAACCACAACTCCAATGTCTCTCTTCTACTTACCTGTGCATGACCTCGGCTCAGCTCCACACAATATCTCCCTGATCCATTCCTTGTGGCTTACCTGTGTATGACCTCAGCTCAGCTCCAATGTCTCTCTTCTACTTACCTGTGCATGACCCCAGCTCAGCTAAACACAATGTCTCCCTGATCTATTCATTGTCGCTTACCTGTGCATGACCTCAACTCCAATGTCTCTCTTCTACTTACCTGTGCATGACCCCGGCTCAGCTCCACACAATGTCCCCCTGATCCATTCCTTGTCGCTTATCTGTGTATGACCTCAGCTCAGCTCCAATGTCTCTCTTCTACTTACCTGTGCATGACCTCGGCTCAGCTCCACACAATATCTCCCTGATCCATTCTTTGTCGCTTACCTGTGTATGACCTCAGCTCAGCTCCAATGTCTCTCTTCTACTTATCTGTGCATGACCTTGGCTCGGCTCCACACATTGTCTCCCTGATCCATTCCTTGTTGCTTACCTGTGTATGACCTCAGCTCAGTTCCAATGCCACCCTTCTACTTACCTGTGCATGACCTTGGTTCGGCTCCACATATTGTCTTCCTGTTCCATTCCTTGTTGCTTACCTGTGTATGACCTCAGCTCAGTTCCAATATCTCTCTTCTACTTACCTGTGCATAACCTTGACTTGGCTCCACACAATGTCTCCCTGATCCATTCCTTGTCGCATAGCTGTTTATGGCCTCAGCTTGGCACCACACAATGTCTCCATGATCCATTCCTTGTTGCTTACCTATTTATGACCTCAGCTCAGCTCCAATGTCTCTCTTCTACTTACCTGTGCATGACCCCAGCTCAGCTAAACACAATGTCTCCCTGATCCATTCATTGTCGCTTACCTGTGCATAACCACAACTCCAATGTCTCTCTTCTACTTACCTGTGCATGACCTCGGCTCAGCTCCACACAATATCTCCCTGATCCATTCCTTGTGGCTTACCTGTGTATGACCTCAGCTCAGCTCCAATGTCTCTCTTCTACTTACCTGTGCATGACCCCAGCTCAGCTAAACACAATGTCTCCCTGATCTATTCATTGTCGCTTACCTGTGCATGACCTCAACTCCAATGTCTCTCTTCTACTTACCTGTGCATGACCCCGGCTCAGCTCCACACAATGTCCCCCTGATCCATTCCTTGTCGCTTATCTGTGTATGACCTCAGCTCAGCTCCAATGTCTCTCTTCTACTTACCTGTGCATGACCTCGGCTCAGCTCCACACAATATCTCCCTGATCCATTCTTTGTCGCTTACCTGTGTATGACCTCAGCTCAGCTCCAATGTCTCTCTTCTACTTACCTGTGCATGACCTCGGCTCAGCTCCACACAATGTCTCCCTGATCCATTCTTTGTCGCTTACCTGTGTATGACCTCAGCTTACCTCCAATGTCTCTCTTCTACTTACCTGTGCATGACCTCTGCTCGGCTCCACACAATATCTCCCCTATCCATTCCTTGTCTCTTATTTGTGTTTGACCTCAGCTCAGCTCCAATGTCTCTCTTCTACTTACCTGTGCATGACCTTGGCTCCACACAATGTCTCCCTGGTCCATTTCTTGTCATTTACCTGCGTATGACCTCAGCTCAGCTCCAATGTCTCTCTTCTACTTACCTGTGAATGACCTATGCTCAGTTCCAATGTCTCTCTTCTACTTGACCTCGGCTAACCCTTGGCCTTGACACTGCTGTCTTCCATACCTGCCCTATAGGTCATGCCCTGCATCATCCCACCACTGGTGTATAGACTGCCAGCTGCAAAGTCTCCAAAAGCTTCTTGATGTCCTAAAATGCTAGGATGTTGCAAACACCCCAAAATGACCCTTTTTCAGGAAGTAGAGTTCCTTGTCCTCTCACAGCCAATCGGTTTGCAAAATAGAATAAAAAGTATCACAGACAGTATTCATCTGTGTTGTTGCAAGCTATGAGGAAGACTTAGGCTTGTATGTTATGATAACTTTCATAAGAAGGAGCGATCATGTGCTGGCTTTTGATTTCTATGGATTTGTGTTGTTGTAAGTGCACTAATATGGCTACAATCAAATCATATATGCAATCATTTGCTTGATCTCCTCATACATAAAATTATGGGGAATGTAGGCACTTTGATAAGTAAATAATACATACATACACATCTTTATATCAGAATAAAAAAGGGTTTAGGAAAAGGGACAACAAGCTTGGAGACCAAAAGATGGGCAGTGTGTCCAAAGAAAGGACAGTTAGGAGCTGTGCCAATGCAAAAACAAGATGGCACCTGTAACGGAACAGGGCACCCCTGAGCGGGTACCTCCGTTGACAGATGCTCCTAGTGCTTTCCAAGGGCTCCAAGCACTCCATCAGACACCGTAACCACTTCAGACTCCACGAACTGCCGCAGCTTGGTTAGGGTTTCGTTGTCTCCTAGCCACCCTGGACCTACGACAAGGCTCCAGGTTCCTGTGGGTGAACCTCTCTTTCCCCAGAGAGTGCAGCACGAACAACCTCTTACACAAGCTCTTACAAGAGCTCAGTGATTATCCAAGGGAGTATGGAGGACATAGCAATCCCTTGCAGCAGATTCCCCCAATAAGAGACAGAACTCTAGATTGAGGGAGAAGGAACTCTAGAACAACTTTATTGAACAAGACTTATATACAGAATTTGGAACATCCCGCCCCCAACAACCGCTTTCCTATTGGTCAATTGTAAAGTACCTGTGGTCCTCCTTAGCCATGCAAATGCGGACTTGAAAATGAGTCAGCAGGGATTGGTCCGATAGCTTGACCAGAAGGACTGCCATGTGTAATGAGACAGAAGCCCCCAGGGGGCAATCAATGTACACAATAGCCAGACACAAAACAATGGGAGGTCATTAGCACGTAACACTGAGACAGGGCAATCCACATTCCCTCCCAATACACAAACAAAAGGAAAACCTTGCTGACATTGAAAGATATGTAATATTCACAGCATTTAGGAATTACAGATTTCATGGCAAATGTGAATAAATCTTAATATTTCTATATGGAGATATTGCTGTCAAACAGGGGCGGACTGACCATTCAGGGATTAGGGCACTGCCCGAGGGCCCAGGGTCAGTAGGGGGCCCCATGAGAGGCTACACACTACAGAAAGAAGCCAGGAACTTCCATGCAGGCTATGCTGTGGTAGATATTTAAATGCCCACTCTGTGGCTGAGCTGCAATTTGTAGGTGGGGCTTTGTGTGGCTTGAGTGTGGACACAGGGGGCCCCATGATCTCTGATTGCCCGGGGGCCCCATGAGTTGTCAGTCCACCCCTGCTGTCAAATATGAAGCAATCCAAACCATTACTTATCTGTCTTTAAATTCCAGTGATGGTGAATACTGTCACAGCACCTCTCAAATATTTAACATCAATAGTTTTGCCTAATGAGCAATTATATTCTCAGCGCTCTTGTCGGCTGCTTAGATGCAGTCCTTGATGACCACCTCTATTGGCAACTATCAACAACCCATATGCCAAGTATGCATGCTACTTTGTACTTTACACACCCTGTCATCAAATACAGGGGTTTTCAGACCAGAGCCATAAGGAAAGCAGTCTTGCCTCTTTCGCCTCCAACCTGGTATGTGACACTGTCATATGCCAGCATGCTGTAGAGAAGGACCCTTGCTCTCTTTGTGTGGAAGCTTTGGTCTCTCTGCAAAGGTCCGACAGCCAGAGCTCTACCATCAGTAGAGAGCATAAGCTTTTCCATGTCAGATTCTACAGAAACTTTCCGGCAGTGTACAGCAGATCTCCTGGCCCTTCGCCACAGGCTATGGTTATTCCTTACAGATCCCTACAGCCATACGGAGTACATAATGGTGTAGGGGTTGGCAGGAGTAACTACAGCAGTCAGCGGGAAACATGCTGTCTGTGACATCCAGAAGTGTTGGAAAGCAGTGGCGCTGAAGGTTCTGCAAAGGAGAAAAGTTTTAACACACCAAAAGCCGGAAAGGTGAATTTTTATCATTTTTTTTACGCGGTGCGCTCTATTTTACATTGGTTAGGGAGTGATTTGGCCCCTTTGAAGTAACACGTAATAATTTAATTGTTTCCAGTCAAAACATTTTTGACTTAAAGACCAGCATTTTCTTCCCGCCCAGGATATTTCTTATGCTGACCATTCAATATATGAAAAATCGGCTGAAATTTGGTCATTTAGACAGTTCATTCATTTTTCGGCCAGTTAATGGGCACAAATCGGTAATCAATTGTGAAGTTTTTGAGCGAAAAAAACTAAGGACAAGTTTGGAAATTTTCTGCCGAACGAACAATAAATTGAAAGGTTAATGTGTTTCTCGTCCAAACTGTTTGCACTAGGTATATGAAAAATGAACAAAAAACTGATTCATTTATGTCTATTGAACGATTTATCGATCATTACATGATGGCACAATCGTCTGCTCTCATTGCCGAGTGTTCATTTTTCGAAAATGATTTTTCGTATCATGTATGGCAGCATTCGTTTTTCAGTACTGTGATAGTTTGACTAACAATTAACTAGGGATTGACCGATAACGTTTTTTCATTGCCGATACCGATATTTTGGTCATCGCGTATCGGTATCAGCCGATATTTTCGTACATTTAAAAAAAAATTATTTTTTTTACTTGAGAGGTACTCTTGTGGAGGAATCTGGGGGTCTGAAAAACGGCTTTCATTGGGTCTTCGGCGGCTGTGCAGGCTGGTGGGACGGGAGACCCAGGCGAGGCGGCGGGAGGGGGGGGACGCCCCCTCCCGCTCCTTGTAATGACAGCCGAATGGCTTCTCATTGTCATTACAAGACAGCCGACCGTTGGCTATGGACGCCGGTACCGGGGTGATGCCTCTAGCTGCATCACTCCGGCAAGCACTTTCCCGAAATATCGGCAATATCAGTAACCTCCGGGGCCGATTCTGATATATCGGGGAAATTGCATATCGGCCCTCGATATATCGGCTATGCCGATAATCGGTCGATCCCTAAACTACACTACATGAAAGTTGCATTTGAGCCAGATAGACCCTTCTTTTTGTAGTATTTAATAAACCACCAATTTTTGCTTCATAAAATTTCCCTAACTTTCTGTTATAAAACTTTTCAAATTAAAATGTTTTTCTTTATAACTGTAAACCAAATGTGTATATGTGTATATATATATATATATATATTGTCGAAAGTATTGGGGCGCCTGCCTTTACAAGCATTTGAACTTTAATGGCATCCCAGTCTTAGTCCGTAGGGTTTAACTACCTCAATACCGGGCACTTAAACCCCCTTCCTTCCCAGACCAATTTTCAGCTTTTAGCGCTGTTGCATTTTGAATGACAATTGCACGGTCATGCAACACTGCACCTAAACCAAATTTGTGTAATTTTTTCCCCACAAATAGAGCTTTCTTTTGGTGGTATTTGATCACCGCCAGGTTTTTTCTTTTTTGGTGCACAAATAAAAAAAGACCGAAAAGTTTGAAAAAAAAAAAAAGTTCTTTTGTTTAGGTTATAAAATTTTGTAAATAAATACGTTTTTTCCTGCACTGATGAGCACTGATGATGCCGCACTGACAGGCACTGATGAGGAGACACTGATGGGGTGGCACTGATGGGGTGGCACTGATGGGGTGGCACTGATGGGCACTGATAGGTAGCACTGATATGCAGCACTGATGGGCACTGATATGTGGCACTGATAGATAGCACTGATATGCAGCTTTGGTGGGCACTGATAGGCAGCGCTGATGGGCACTGATAGGCAGCACTGATGGGGACTGATCGGCGGCACTGATGGGCACTGATAGGTGGCACTGATGGGTGGCACTGATGGGCACTGATGGGTGGCACTGATGGGCACTGATGGGTGGCACTGGTGGGCACTGATAGGCAGCACTGGTGGGCAATAATGGGCACTGGTGGGCGGCACTGATAGATGGCAATAACGGGCACTGGTGGGCAGCACTGATAGATGGCATTGGTGGGCAGCACTGATAGGGGGGCACCACTGGCAGGCTCTCTGAGCCCTGTTTGCCATTCCTGGTGGCCATGGTGGGCATCCCTGGTGGTCATGGGTGGGCATCCCTGGTGGCTCTAGTGGCACCCCCTCCCCCCAGGGCTGCACTGGTAATCAATCATCTGATTACCAGCACAGACCCTCCCTGTGATCAGTGAGTACTTAGAAATACTCACTGATCCCCCTGGCTGCAGCACCGATCCTCTCCTCTTCTCCTCACTGACAGGATCTGTCAGGAGGAGAAGAGATCGAAGCCGTTACAACGGCTGTATTGACATTACATGACGGCTGTGATTGGACACAGCCGTCATGTGATCAGGAGGGCCAATCACAGGGCCCTCCTGCCGCATCTTGTTGCTCTGTGTCCTAGGGACACAGGCACATCGACATCGCGCCGCTGCGCATGCCCGCGGCGGCGCGATCTCTCTCCTTCTGAAGGACGTTCCGGAACGTCCGATCAGAAGGACAAGACTCCCACCCGGCCGTATATGTACAATGGCCCGGGTGGGAGGTGGTTAATATTGAGTTGGCCCACCCTTTGCAGCTATAACAGCTTCAACTCTTCTGGGAAGGCTGTCCACAAGGTTTAGGAGTGTGTCTATGGGAATGTTTGACCATTCTTCCGGAAGCGCATTTGTGAGGTCAGGCACTGATGTTGGAGAGAAGGCCTGGCTCGCAGTCTGCGCTCTAATTCATCCTTAAGATGTTCTATTGGGTTGAGGTCAGGACTCTGTGCAGGCCCAACAAGTTCCTCCACTCCAAACTCACTCATCCATGTCTTTATGGACCTTGCTTTGTGCACTGGTGCGCAGTCATGTTGGAACAGGAAGGGGCCATCCCCAAACTGTTCTCACAAAGTTGGGAGCATGAAATTATCCAAAATGTGTTGGTATGCTGACGTCATAAGAGTTCCCTTCACTGGAACTAAGGGGCCAAGCTCAACCCCTGAAAAACAACCCCACACCATAATCTCCCTCTTCCAAATGATTTGGACCAGTGCACAAAGCAAGGTCCATAAAGACATGGATGAGCGAGTTTGGGGTGGAGGTATATATATTCTGTAGGCGTGGATGTAAATTTCTATAATAAAAAAGAATGCAGAGCACCCTTATTTCAAATGATATAAGTTGATGATGATGTCGGTTTGCAAGTTTCTAACATTTACTGAATCAGCATTTTCAGGATCTGAGGGGTCCCAATGCCCAGTTACCCCCTCTCTTATGTTGGCGCTGAGCACCAGGGCCCCTAAGATCCTGGGGTCCATCTATATAAGCCTTTCTCCACCTTTTAACACGTAGGAACCCTTGTAATGGGGTTATTATTATTATTATTATTATTAATACTTTTATTAGGCAATATTCCTCCCATTGACACCAAAGATGGACACTGTTCTCCCACTAAAACAAATAATGGGGCACCATTCCTCCCATTGACACCAATGATGGGGCACTATTCCTCCCACTGACACCAATGATGGGGCACTATTCCTTCCACTGAGACCAATGATGGACACTATTGCTCCTACTGACACCAATGATGGGGCACTATTCTTCCCACTGACACCATTCCTCCCCTGAATACCAACGATGGGGCACTATTCCTTCCACTGACACCTATAATGAGGCACTATTCCTCCGACTGACACCAATGATGGGGTACTATTCATCCCACTGACACCAATGATGGGGCACTATTTCTCTCCTTAATACCAATGATGGACACTATTCTTCCCACTGATTCCAATGATGGGGCACTATTCCTTCTACGGACACCCACAATGGAACACTATTCCTTTGACTGATATAAATGATGGGGCACTATTCCTCCCACTCACACCATTGATGAGGCGCTATTCCACCCACTGACACCTGGGATGGGGCACTATTCCTTCCACAGATACCATTGATCAGCCACTTTTCCTCCCCTTAATACCAATAATGGGGCACTATTCCTCCCACTGACACCCATAATGAGATACTATTCCTCCCACTGACACCAATGATGGGGCACTATTGCTCCCACTGACACCAATGATCGGACACTATTCCTCCCACTGACACCAATGATGGGGCACTATTGCTCCCACTGACACCAATGATCGGACACTATTCCTCCCACTGACACCAATGATGGGGCACTAGTCCTTCTACTGACACCATTGATGGAGCACTATTCCTCCCACTGATACCAATAATGGGGCACTATTCCTTCCACTGATACCAATGATGGGGCACTATTCCTTCCACTGATACCAATGATGGGGCACTATTCCTCCCACTGACACCAATGATGGGGCACCATTACTCAAACTGACACCAAGGATAGGGCACTATTCCACCCACTGACACCTGGGATGGGGCACTATTCCTTCCACAGATACCATTGATGAGCCACTTTTCCTCCCCTTAATACCAATAATGGGACACTATTCCTCCCACTGACACCAATGATGGGGCACTATTCCTCCCACTGACCAGTGGCGGCTGGTGCTCAAAATTTTTGGGGGGCGCAAAAAGAAAAATGTAATAGGTATTGCTTTGCATCAAAAAACGCAGTAAAAAATTGCGTGACTTTGAAGTCATGGTACAGGCATGGCACAGGTGATGGTATAGGCATGGCATAGGTGATGGTACAGGCATGGCACAGGAGATGGTATAGGCATGGCACAGATATGGTATAGGCATGTCACAGGTCATGGTACAGGAGATGGTATATGCCCCCTTTCAATGCAGTGACCAGCGTACATGCCCCCTTTCAATGCAGAGACCAGTGTACATGCCCCCTTCAATGCAGAGTTCAGCGTGCGTGCCCCCTTCAATGCAATGAACATTGTGGTGTGCCCCCTTCAATGCAATGAACACTGTGCTATGCCCCCTTCAATGCAATAAACACTGTGCTGTGCCCCCACAATGCAGAGTTCAGCGTGCATGCCCCCTTCAATGCAACTGTGCTGTGCCCCCTTCAATGCAATGAACAATGTGCTGTGCCCCCTTCAATGCAATGAACAATGTGCTGTGCCCCCTTCAATGCAATAAACACTGTGCTATGCCCCCTTCAATGCAATGAACACTGTGCTGTGCCCCAACAATGCAGAGTTCAGCGTGCATGCCCCCTTCAATGCAATAAACACTGTGCTGTGCCCCCTTCAATGCAATGAACACTGTGCTATGCCCCCTTCAATGCAATAAACACTGTGCTGTGCCCCCACAATGCAGAGTTCAGCGTGCATGCCCCCTTCAATGCAACTGTGCTGTGCCCCCTTCAATGCAATGAACAATGTGCTGTGCCCCCTTCAATGCAATGAACAATGTGCTGTGCCCCCTTCAATGCAATAAACACTGTGCTGTGCCCCCTTCAATGCAATAAACACGGTGCTATGCCCCCTTCAATGCAATGAACACTGTGCTGTGCCCCAACAATGCAGAGTTCAGCGTGCATGCCCCCTTCAATGCAATAAACACTGTGCTGTGCCCCCTTCAATGCAATAAACACTGTGCTGTGCCCCCTTCAATGCAATAAACACTGTTCTGTGCCCCCTTCAATGCAATGAACACTGTGCTGTGCCCCAACAATGCAGAGTTCAGCGTGCATGCCCCCTTCAATGCAATAAACACTGTGCTGTGCCCCCTTCAATGCAATAAACACTGTGCTGTGCCCCCTTCAATGCAATGAACACTGTGCTGTGCCCCCACAATGCAATGAACACTGTGCTGTGCCCCCTTCAATGCAATAAACACTGTGCTGTGCCCCCTTCAATGCAATAAACACTGTGCTGTGCCCCCTTCAATGCAATAAACACTGTGCTGTGCCCCCTTCAATGCAATAAACACTGTGCTGTGCCCCCTTCAATGCAATGAACACTGTGCTGTGCCCCCACAATGCAATGAACACTGTGCTGTGCCCCCTTCAATGCAATAAACACTGTGCTGTGCCCCCTTCAATGCAATAAACACTGTGCTGTGCCCCCTTCAATGCAATAAACACTGTGCCCCCTTCAATGCAATGAACTCTGTGCTGTGCCCCAACAATGCAGAGTTCAGCGTGCATGCCCCCTTCAATGCAACTGTGCTGTGCCCCCTTCAATGCAATGAACACTGTGCTGTGCCCCCTTCAATGCAATGAACACTGTGCTGTGCCCCCACAGTGCAGAGTTCAGCGTGCATGCCCCCTTCAATGCAATAAACACTGTGCAGAGTTCAGCGTACGTGCCCCCTTCAATGCAACTGTTCCGTGCCCCCATCAATGCAGAGTTCAGCGTGCGAGCCCCTTTCAATGCAGAGCGCCACAGCATTGTCCCCAATCACTGCAGAGCACCACAGCATTGTACCCCAATGATTGCAGAGCGCCACAGCATTGTACCCCAATGATTGCAGAGCGCCACAGCATTGTCCCCCAATGATTGCAGAGCGCCACAGCATTGTCCCCCAATGATTGCAGAGCGCCACAGCATTGTCCCCCAATGATTGCAGAGCGCCACAGCTTTGTCCCCCAATGATTGCAGAGCGCCACAGCATTGTCCCCCAATGATTGCAGAGCGCCACAGCATTGTCCCCCAATTATTGTAGAGCGCCACAGCATTGTCCCCCAATTATTGCAGAGCGCCACAGCATTGTCCCCCAATTATTGCAGAGCGCCACAGCATTGTCCCCCAATGATTGCAGAGCGCCACAGCATTGTCCCCCAATTATTGCAGAGCGCCACAGCATTGTCCCCCAATTATTGCAGAGCGCCACAGCATTGTCCCCCAATTATTGCAGAGCACCACAGCATTGTCCCCCAATGATTGCAGAGCGCCACAGCATTGTCCCCCAATTATTGCAGAGTGCCACAGCATTGTCCCCCAATTATTGCAGAGCGCCACAGCATTGTCCCCCAATTATTGCAGAGCGCCACAGCATTGCCCCCCAATGATTGCAGAGTGCCAGCATTGCCCCCCAATGATTGCAGAGTGCCAGCATTGTACCCCAATGATTGCAGAGTGCCAGCATTGTCCCCCAATGATTGCAGAGTGCCAGCATTGTCCCCCAATGATTGCAGAGCGCCACAGCATTGTCCCCCAATCGATGCAGAGACCAGCGTGCGTGCTCCGTTTAAACTTACCTGGCGGCGGGGCGGCTCAGCTTCTTCCTCTTCTGCGGCGGGTCCTTCTCCCTCGTCTCGGCGGCGGGAACCGGCGGGCGGCCTGCTCCGTTCAAACTTACCTGGCGGCGGCGCGGCTCAGCTTATTCCTCCTCTTCTGCGGCGGGTCCTCCTCCCTCGTCTCGGCGGCGGGAACCGGCGGGCGGCCTCTCCTTTTCTCTGAGCGGCGGTGACGGTGAGTGACTGACGCACGCACCGGCACCGCCCCCATTGCGACGTCAGCGATATCCTGGATGATGATTGGTCCAGGCTGTAGACTGGACCAATCACAGCCAGGATATCAGAAAGTGGGGGTGTCCAACCGCAAAGACTTGCGCCCAGGATACCCCCCTACCCCCCAGAAGGCAGCCAATCGGCGCCTCTTCTGGGACGTAACCCCACCCCCCCCTAGCCACCAGTTCCTTGGGTTCAGGCCGGCGAACCCAATTTTTTATACAACTTTATTTGTTCGTTTTGTTTGTTTTTTTTTTTTTCTTTTTTTTTTCTTTTTTTTTAGGGGTAGGGGGGCGGCGCCCTGGCGCCCCCTATGCACGGGCCGCCACTGCCACTGACACCAATGATCGGACACTATTCCTCCCACTGACACCAATGATGGGGCACTATTCCTCCCACTGACACCAAGGATAGGGCACTATTCCTTCCACTGACACCAAGGATAGGGCACTATTCCTCCCACTAATACCAATGAAGGGAACTATTCCTCCCACTGGCAACAACGGAGGGAACTATTCCTCCCAATGACAATGATAGGACACTATACCTCCCACTAATACCAATTAGGGGGCACTATTCCTCCTCCTACTGATCACATTCACTATGTAAAATTTTTTTACTCCCACTGACCTCCAAGTTTGAGACATGGCCTACTGCCACTGATGCTTGGACATTTTCTATCCCCACTGGCCACAGTCTGGTCCCCCTAAAGTCTGAAAAGACAGAAAACTGAACGTTAGTTTAGAAGATTTGGAGACCCCTGACTTAAAAGAATGGTCCTCACTTGTATTCACCCCCTTTACTCTGATACCCCTAACTAAAATCCAGTGGAACCAATTGCCTCCAGAAGTCACCTAATTAGTAAATAGAGTCCACCTGTTTGTAATTTAATCTCAGTATAAACACAGCTGTTTTGTGAAGCCCTCAGAGGTTTGTTAGAGTACCTTTGAGAACAAACAGCATCATGAAGGCCAAGGAACGCACCAGACAGGTCAGGGATAAAGTTGTGGCAAAGTTTAAAGCAGGGTTAGGTCATAAAAAAATATCCCGAGCTTTGAACATTTCACGGAGCACTGCTCAATCCATCATCCAAAAATGGAAAGAGTATGGTACAACTGCTAACCTACCAAGACATGGCCGTCCACCTAAACTGACCGGCCGGGCAAGGAGAGCATTCATCAGAGAAGCAGCCAAGAGGCCCATGGTAACTCTGGAGGAGCTACAGAGATGCACAGCTCAGGAGGGAGAATCTGTCCGCAGGACAATCATTAGGAAATCCACAAATCTGCCCTTTATGGAAGAGTGACAAGAAGAAAGCCATTGGTGAAAGAAAGCCATAAGAAATCCTGCTTGCAGTTTGTGAGAAGCCATGTGGGGGACACAGCAAACATGTGGAAGAAGGTGCTCTGGTCAGATGAGACCAAAATTGAACTTTTTGGCCTCAAAGAAAAACGCTATGTGTGACAGAAAACTAACATTGCACAGCACCCTGAACACACCATCCCCACCGTGAAACATGGTGGTGGCAGCATCATGTTATGGGGATGCTTTTCTGCAACAGGGACAGGGAAGCTGGTCAGAGTTGATGGGAAGATGGATAGAGACAAATACAGGGCAATCTTAGAAGAAAACCTGTTACAGTCTGCCAAACACTTGATACTGGGGTGGAGGTTCACCTTCCAGCAGAACAACGACCCTAAACATACAGCCAGTGCTACAATGGAATGTGCAAATGTCCCAATTGGGCCCAAAGTGTCAATATTTTGTGTGGCCACCCTTATTTTCCAGCACTGCCTTAACCATCCTGGGCATGGAGTTCACCAGAGCTTTACAGGTTGCCACTGGAGTCCTCTTCCACTCCTCCATGACGACAACATGGAGCTGGTTCATGCATATTCATGTTTTAGAATGGCCCAGTCAAAGTCCAGACCTAAATCCAACTGAGAATCTGTGGCAAGACTTGAAAATTGCTCTTCACAGACACTCTCCATCCAATCTGACAGAGCTTGAGCTATTTTCAAAAGAAGAATTGGCAAAAATGTGTGCAGAGCTGGTAGAGACATCCCCAAAAAGACTTGCAGCTGTAATTGCAGGGAAAGGCGGTTCTACAAAGTATAGACTCGGGGGGGGGGGGGGGGGGGGCTGACTACAAATGCACTCCACACATTTTCCACATAATTATTTGTAAAAGATTTTGAAAAACATTTATCATTTTCCTTCCACTTCTCAATTATGTGCCACTTTGTGTTGGTCTATTACAAAAAATCCCAATAAAATAACATTTAAGTTTTTGGTTGTAACGTGACAAAATGTGGAAGATTTCAGGAGGCATGAATACTTTTTCAAGGCACTGTATATGGATTCCCTCCGTTACAACAATCCATAATGGAATCGGGGTGGGGGGTTCTGTTTTGTTCTCTTACCTGACTGTGATATTATCGACATGTAGGACCTATGTATCTTCCTATTTCTGTGTGCATGGAGCGGTTTATATAATAAGCTCAATTATCGGAGAAAATATTTGCCTTCTTCTCCAGGGACCGTCATTATTATGGATCACAAAGAAACCAATTACTACATACGTCCCTTGGTATCATTATGTCATGGGGAATGTTATAATGTATGCAAACCACAACAACGAACTTCTCTTATTTTCTCCCTTTGGGTCTGTTAAATATACCATATAAAGCTCTTTGTAATATCTGTTACTTACAGTATCTCACAAAAGTAAGTACACCCCTCACATTTTTGTAACTATTTTATTATAATATCTTTTCATGTGACAACACTGAAGAAATGACACTTTGCTACAATGTAAAGTAGTGAGTGTACAGCTTGTATAACAGTGTAAATTTGCTGTCCCCTCAAAATAACTCAACACACAGCCATTAATGTCTAAACCGCTGGCAACAAAAGTGAGTACACCCCTAAGTGGAAATGTCCAAATTGGGCCCAAAGTTTCAATATTTTGTGTAGCCACCATTATTTTCCAGCACTGCCTTAACCCTCTTAGGCATGGAGTTCACCAGAGCTTCACAGGTTGTCACTGGAGTCCTCTTCCACTCCTCTATGATGACATCACGGAGCTGGTGGATGTTAGATACCTTGAGCTCCTCCACCTTCCGTTTGAGGATGCCCCACAGATGCTCAATAGGGTTTAGGTCTGGAGACATGCTTGGCCAGTCCACAGTCCATCACCTTTATCCTCAACTTCTTTAGAAAGGCAGCGGTCGTCTTGGAGATGTGTTTAGGGTCGCTATCATGTTGGAATACTGCCCTGCGGCCCAGTCTTCGAAGATAGGGGATCATGCTCTGTTTCAGTATGTCACAGTACATGTTGGCATTCATGGTTCCCTCAATGAATTGTATCTCCCCAGTGCCGGCAGCACACATGTGAGGAGTGTAATCACTTTTGTGAGATACTGTAAGTGCGAAAAAGGGCCATGGATCCTGCCAAAAATCTTTCCAGCTGATAACTTTCTGTGTTCCCTGCCTGTGCTTTTATCAGTTACATGGTTTCCAGCTGTCTCTGTGAACTACAGAACACCCTCATCATATTATGGAGATAATTATAATGTTCTGTCGTTCTGTCCTGGGGAGACAATGCTACGTCTCCATAGATACAGTACAGTGATTGAGCGTTGTCACCCTAGGACAGGAAGTGTGTTACTGGCAGGATCATAAAGGGAAAAAAAGCCTAAATAAAACTACTGCTGCCACCAAGTCCAAGGACTGCCACACTGCAATATATTATATTTTTGCCCTTGAGTTTAGATGCACAAATTGGAAAAAGGTCCCTGTCCAACAGCTGATCTTATATATTTCTTGGATTCTCCTGTGGTTCGGTCTAGAGCAGGGGTCTCCAAACTTTCTAAACAAAGGGCCAGTTTACTGTCCTTCAGACTTTAGGGGGGCCGGGATAGAGTTGGTGCGAGTAGAAAATGTCCTGGCGTCCAGTGGGAGTAAACAATGTTCCATAGCTGATGTTCGTGGGAGGAATAGTGCCCCATCACTGGTGTCTATGGAAGGAATAGTGCCCCATCATTGGTGTCAGTGGAAGGAATTGTGCCCTATCATTGGTATCAATGGAAGGAATAGTGTCCCATCATTGGTGTCAGTGGGAGGAATAGTGCCCCATCATTGGTGTCAGTGGGAGGAATAGTGCCCCATCACTGGTGTCTATGGAAGGAATAGTGCCCCATCATTGGTGTTAGTAGAAAGAATAGTACACAAAGATATGTAACAGGGTTGATGTTCCTGGAGGGAAACGCCAAATGGAAAAGGATTTAGGAAAACTAGAAGAATGGTCAGAACTCTGGCAACTGAAATTTAATGTGGATAAGTGCAAGATAATGCACCTGGGGCGTAAAAACCCAAGGGCAGAATATAGAATATTTGACACAGTCCTGACCTCAGTATCTGAGGAAAGGGATTTAGGAGTAATTATTTCAGAAGACTTAAAGGTGGGAAGGCAATGTAATAGAGCAGCACGAAATGCCAGCAGAATGCTTGGATGTATAGGGAGAGGTATAAGCAGTAGAAAGAGAGAAGTGCTTATGCCGCTGTACAGAACACTGGTGAGACCTCACTTGGAGTATTGTGCGCAGTACTGGAGGCCATATCTCCAGAAGGATATAGATACTCTAGAGAGAGTTCAGAGCAGAGGTGGCTCTCTAATTAGGCGACTAAGGCGGCCGCCGAAGGCCTCGCACTTAAAGGGGCCTCGCATCCTTCCCAATAAAGAATATATATTTTTCATTTTTTTATGATGATGAGAATTAGTAGTAACCTTGACCTTGCCACTCAGTTGCGACACGCCAGGTCGCCGGCGGCCGCATCCGCTAGTTCCGCAACATTGCCCGCGCTAGTATACAGCCTATAACTCCAGCCATGTCCTGCACTCACATCGGGTTCTTCTGTGCTGCTGCACTGTGAGTGAGTCTCGGAGTCCTCCCCTTGCTCCTGCATTCGACCAATCATGGTCCTGGATAGCGATGATGTCATGATGTGATGTCACGTAACCCCTCCCCTGAATTCTCCCGGCTTCAGTACCAGGAGAAGAAGAGAAGAGAAGAAGATGATGGAAAAAGGTAACGACTTAATGGCCAGAAAATGCGCTGGGCGGTGGGCGCTGTGTGCCCTGTGTTTGTCTCCTCTGCAGCCCCAGAGCTCTGGTCTAAAGTGTCCTGCTCTCTGCATTGTCAGCTGCTTACAAGTACCCTCTTTTTGCTGAGGCTGCACTCCTGCTTTGTGAGCGGATCCTGGTTCTCTCCTATTTACATCTCTTTTGCTGTGGCACTCTGTGAGCTGGTGACCCTTCCCTTCCAATAGGCTAAATTAATCTTTACATGTAAGTGTATGCTTTCTTTATTTTCAATAAAGTGTACCAACTTGCTGATTAAAAAAAAAAAAAGTAAGGACTGGTCCTGGAGAGCGAGTGACTGACCAGTGACCACAAGGCCTGTCCTGTCAAAGAGGCAGCCAGCCTTTAGCAGTCCTGACTGAGTCCTGATTCATGCTTACTGCTTCCTAGTACTACAAATTCTTTCAAAAAGAAAAGGCAGCTGGATTTGCACTAGAATGAATCCAGATTCTGTGTTGGTAAATTGCTTGATAAATCTCTTAACATTATTCAGAGAAGCTGGCAGACTTAGTAGACGGATGTTACATTAGTGGATTGCTGGAATTAAAAGCACAGTTTACTTAGAGATATATTCTTTTTGAAGAACTGAACTTTTAGTATGGTTGTCCTTTTAATTAATCCGCTAACCAGCCTGCCAGGGAAAACACATACCTTCCTTCTCGTTCCAGCGATGCTCAGTGTGTGTGTCCCTGTCCTGTGCCAGCATAGCCTTTGCAAAAAAAATAAAAATGTTCCTGGTTAGTACTTGCACATGCAAGCTGTGCCCTGTTCAGTGGCGGCCGGTGCGTTGGGGGCGCAGGGGCGCCGCCCCCCCATCCATGCGTCCGGCCCCCTAATCTACATGCAGGGCGCCGGACGCATGGAGTTCAATGGGGCTTTTGGTGCCCCCTCGAGCACACCCATTGTGTGACAATAACGAATGAAAATTCGCTATTGTCACACAGATCCTCCTCCTGGCCAATCAGGAAGCGGGTCCTACAGCTTTCTGATTGGCCGAAAGGCAAACCCCATGCCATTGGCCGAGGAGGAGGCCGGAGGACTGAGGACTCGAGGAGACGCCGGGGGACTGAGGAGAAGCTGCCGCTGCCTGAGGTAAGTGCACTGGTCTTGGGGGGGGGGGGGCACACTTACGCTGTTCACTCTGCATTGAAAGGGGGCACGCTAGCATCTCTGCATTGAAAGGGGGCACGCTGATCTCTGTGCATTGAAAGGGGGCACGCTGATCTCTGTGCATTGAAAGGGGACACGCTGATCTCTGTGCATTGAAAGGGGGCACGCTGATCTCTGTGCATTGAAAGGGGACACGCTGATCTCTGTGCATTGAAAGGGGACACGCTGATCTCTGTGCATTGAAAGGGGACACGCTGATCTCTGTGCATTGAAAGGGGACACGCTGATCTCTGTGCATTGAAAGGGGGCACGCTGATCTCTGTGCATTGAAAGGGGGCACGCTGATCTCTGTGCATTGAAAGGGGACACGCTGATCTCTGTGCATTGAAAGGGGACACGCTGATCTCTGTGCATTGAAAGGGGGCACGCTGATCTCTGTGCATTGAAAGGGGGCACGCTGGTCCCTGTGCATTGAAAGGGGGCGCGCTGGTCCCTGTGCATTGAAATGGGGCACGCAGGTCCCTGTGCATTGAAAGGGGGCATACTGGTCCCTGTGCATTGAAAGGGGGCACGCTGGTCTCTGTGCATTGAAAGGGGGCACGCTGGTCACTCTGCATTGAAAGGGGACACGCTGGTCTCACTTCACACACTTTTGTGACCTCAAAGTCATGCAATTTTTTACAGCGTTTTTTGCCGCAAAGCAATGCCCATTACATTTTTGTGTTTGCGCCACCCCAAACATTTTGAGCACCAGCCGCCACTGGCCCTGTTTATGCCTTTTGGTAAGCCATAAGTCCCTGTGTGGAGTTTTAATTAATCCGCTAACCAGCCTGCCAGGGAAAACACATACCTTCCTTCTCGTTCCAGCGATGCTCAGTGTGTGTGTCCCTGTCCTGTGCCAGCATAGCCTTTGCAAAAAAAAAAAATGTTCCTGGTTAGTACTTGCACATGCAAGCTGTGCCCTGTTCAGTGGCGGCCGGTGTGTTGGGGGCGCAGGGGCGCCGCCCCCCCATCCATGCGTCCGGCCCCCTAATCTACATGCAGGGCGCCGGACTCATGGAGTTCAATGGGGCTTTTGGTGCGCCCCGAGCACACCCATTGTGTGACAATAACGAATGAAAATTCGCTATTGTCACACGGATCCTCCTCCTGGCCAATCAGGAAGCGGGTCCTACAGCTTTCTGATTGGCCGAAAGGCAAACCCCATGCCATTGGCCGAGGAGGAGGCCGGAGGACTGAGGACTCGAGGAGACGCCGGGGGACTGAGGAGAAGCTGCCGCTGCCTGAGGTAAGTGCACTGGTCTTGGGGGGGGGGGCACACTTACGCTGTTCACTCTGCATTGAAAGGGGGCACGCTAGCATCTCTGCATTGAAAGGGGGCACACTGATCTCTGTGCATTGAAAGGGGGCACGCTGATCTCTGTGCATTGAAAGGGGGCACGCTGATCTCTGTGCATTGAAAGGGGACACGCTGATCTCTGTGCATTGAAAGGGGGCACGCTGATCTCTGTGCATTGAAAGGGGACACGCTGATCTCTGTGCATTGAAAGGGGACACGCTGATCTCTGTGCATTGAAAGGGGACACGCTGATCTCTGTGCATTGAAAGGGGGCACGCTGATCTCTGTGCATTGAAAGGGGGCACGCTGGTCCCTGTGCATTGAAAGGGGGCACGCTGGTCCCTGTGCATTGAAAGGGGGCGCGCTGGTCCCTGTGCATTGAAATGGGGCACGCAGGTCCCTGTGCATTGAAAGGGGGCATACTGGTCCCTGTGCATTGAAAGGGGGCACGCTGGTCTCTGTGCATTGAAAGGGGGCACGCTGGTCACTCTGCATTGAAAGGGGACACGCTGGTCTCACTTCACACACTTTTGTGACCTCAAAGTCATGCAATTTTTTACAGCGTTTTTTGCCGCAAAGCAATGCCCATTACATTTTTGTGTTTGCGCCACCCCAAACATTTTGAGCACCAGCCGCCACTGGCCCTGTTTATGCCTTTTGGTAAGCCATAAGTCCCTGTGTGGAGTTTTAATTAATCCGCTAACCAGCCTGCCAGGGAAAACACATACCTTCCTTCTCGTTCCAGCGATGCTCAGTGTGTGTGTCCCTGTCCTGTGCCAGCATAGCCTTTGCAAAAAAAAAAAATGTTCCTGGTTAGTACTTGCACATGCAAGCTGTGCCCTGTTCAGTGGCGGCCGGTGTGTTGGGGGCGCAGGGGCGCCGCCCCCCCATCCATGCGTCCGGCCCCCTAATCTACATGCAGGGCGCCGGACTCATGGAGTTCAATGGGGCTTTTGGTGCGCCCCGAGCACACCCATTGTGTGACAATAACGAATGAAAATTCGCTATTGTCACACGGATCCTCCTCCTGGCCAATCAGGAAGCGGGTCCTACAGCTTTCTGATTGGCCGAAAGGCAAACCCCATGCCATTGGCCGAGGAGGAGGCCGGAGGACTGAGGACTCGAGGAGACGCCGGGGGACTGAGGAGAAGCTGCCGCTGCCTGAGGTAAGTGCACTGGTCTTGGGGGGGGGGGCACACTTACGCTGTTCACTCTGCATTGAAAGGGGGCACGCTAGCATCTCTGCATTGAAAGGGGGCACACTGATCTCTGTGCATTGAAAGGGGGCACGCTGATCTCTGTGCATTGAAAGGGGGCACGCTGATCTCTGTGCATTGAAAGGGGACACGCTGATCTCTGTGCATTGAAAGGGGGCACGCTGATCTCTGTGCATTGAAAGGGGACACGCTGATCTCTGTGCATTGAAAGGGGACACGCTGATCTCTGTGCATTGAAAGGGGACACGCTGATCTCTGTGCATTGAAAGGGGGCACGCTGATCTCTGTGCATTGAAAGGGGGCACGCTGGTCCCTGTGCATTGAAAGGGGGCACGCTGGTCCCTGTGCATTGAAAGGGGGCGCGCTGGTCCCTGTGCATTGAAATGGGGCACGCAGGTCCCTGTGCATTGAAAGGGGGCATACTGGTCCCTGTGCATTGAAAGGGGGCACGCTGGTCTCTGTGCATTGAAAGGGGGCACGCTGGTCACTCTGCATTGAAAGGGGACACGCTGGTCTCACTTCACACACTTTTGTGACCTCAAAGTCATGCAATTTTTTACAGCGTTTTTTGCCGCAAAGCAATGCCCATTACATTTTTGTGTTTGCGCCACCCCAAACATTTTGAGCACCAGCCGCCACTGGCCCTGTTTATGCCTTTTGGTAAGCCATAAGTCCCTGTGTGGAGTTTTAATTAATCCGCTAACCAGCCTGCCAGGGAAAACACATACCTTCCTTCTCGTTCCAGCGATGCTCAGTGTGTGTGTCCCTGTCCTGTGCCAGCATAGCCTTTGCAAAAAAAAAAAATGTTCCTGGTTAGTACTTGCACATGCAAGCTGTGCCCTGTTCAGTGGCGGCCGGTGTGTTGGGGGCGCAGGGGCGCCGCCCCCCCATCCATGCGTCCGGCCCCCTAATCTACATGCAGGGCGCCGGACTCATGGAGTTCAATGGGGCTTTTGGTGCGCCCCGAGCACACCCATTGTGTGACAATAACGAATGAAAATTCGCTATTGTCACACGGATCCTCCTCCTGGCCAATCAGGAAGCGGGTCCTACAGCTTTCTGATTGGCCGAAAGGCAAACCCCATGCCATTGGCCGAGAAGGAGGCGGGAGGACTGAGGACTCGAGGAGACGCCGGGGGACTGAGGAGAAGCTGCCGCTGCCTGAGGTAAGTGCACTGGTCTTGCGGGGGGGGGGGGGCACACTTACGCTGTTCACTCTGCATTGAAAGGGGGCACGCTGGCATCTCTGCATTGAAAGGGGGCACACTGATCTCTGTGCATTGAAAGGGGGCAAGCTGGTCCCTGTGCATTGAAAGGGCGCACGCTGGTCTCTGTGCATTGAAAGGGGGCACGCAGGTCCCTGTGCATTGAAAGGGGGCACACTGGTCCCTGTGCATTGAAAGGGGGCACGCTGGTCCCTGTGCATTGAAAGGGGCCACGCTGGTCCCTGTGCATTGAAAGGGGGCACGCTGGTCTCTGTGCATTGAAAGGGGGCACGGTGGTCTCTGTGCATTGAAAGGGGGCACGCTGGTCTCTGTGCATTGAAAGGGGGCACGCTGGTCCCTGTGCATTGAAAGGGGGCACGCTGGTCTCTGTGCATTGAAAAGGGGCACGCTGGTCCCTGTGCATTGAAAGGGGGCACACTGGTCCCTGTGCATTGAAAGGGGGCACGCTGGTCTCTGTGCATTGAAAGGGGGCACGCTGGTCTCACTTAACACACTTTTGTGACCTCAAAGTCACGCAATTTTTTACAGCGTTTTTTGTCGCAAAGCAATGCCCATTACATTTTTGTGTTTGCGCCACCCCAAACATTTTGAGCACCAGCCGCCACTGGCCCTGTTTATGCCTTTCGGTAAGCCATAATTTCCTGTGTGGAGTTTTGTCTTTTAAGATCTATTTTCCCAACCTGTGGCCATTTGGCACTTATTGTGCAGCTTCCGCGCCCCTAGGGACTGTGGTCTGTTTTATTGCTTACTATAACCAGTGAAAGAATAATATTATACAGTTAATAATATAGCCTGCTTATTTATTTTTTTATCGCGCAAGGGGGGCCTCCATATTTTAATTTCGCCTAAGGCCTCAAAAAGTCTAGAGCCGCCACTGGTTCAGAGAAGAGCTACTAAACTAGTACATGGATTGCAGGAAAAAACTTACCAGGAAAGGTTAAAGGACCTTAACATGTATAGCTTGGAAGAAAGAAGAGACAGAGGGGATATGATAGAAACTTTTAAATACATAAAGGGAATCAACTCGGTAAAGGAGGAGAGCATATTTAAAAGAAGAAAAACTACCACAAGAGGACACAGTTTTAAATTAGAGGGGCAAAGGTTTAAAAGTAATATGAGGAAGTATTACTTTACTGAGAGAGTAGTGGATGCATGGAATAACCTTCCTGCAGAAGTGGTAGCTGCAAATACAGTGAAGGAGTTTAAGCATGCATGAGATAGGCATAAGGCTATCCTTCATATAAGATAGGGCCAGGGACTATTCATAGGATTCAGATATATTGGGCAGACTAGATGGGCCAAATGGTTCTTATCTGCCGACACATTCTATGTTTTTATGTTTGTAGTGCCCCATCAATTGTGTCAGTGGGAGGAATAGTGCCCCATCAATTGTGTCAGTGGGAGGAATAGTGCCCCATCAATTGTGTCAGTAGGAGGAATTGTGCCCCATCGTTGCTGTCAGTGGGAGCAACTGTGCCCCATCATCGGTATCAATGGAATAAATTGTTCCCCACCATTGGTGTCAGTGGAGGAATAGTGTCCCGTCGTTGGTATCACTGGAAAAAATAGTGCACCATTGTTGGTGTCTATGGAAGGAATAGTGCCTCATTGTTGGTGTCAGTGGGAGGAATAGTGCCCTGTCATTGCTTTCAATGGAAGGAATAGTGCTCCATCATTGGTATCAGTAGAAAGAATAGTGCCCCATCAATGGTGTCAGTGGGAGGAATGGTGCCCCATTGTTGGTATCAATGGAAGGAATAGTGCCCCATTGCTGGTGTCAGTGGGAGGAATAGTGCCTCATCATTGGTAATAATGGAAGGAATAGTGCCCTATCGTTAGTGTCAGTGGGGGAAATAGTGCCTCATCATTGGTATCAATGGAAGGAACAATGTCCCATTGCTGGTGTCAGTGGGAGGAATAGTGCCTCATTGTTGGAACCAATAGAAGGAATAGTGCCCCATCGTTAGTGTCAGTGGGAGGAATAGTGTCCCATCGTTGGTGCCAGTGGGAGGAATAGTGCCGCATTGTTGGTGTCAGTGGGAAGAATATAGCCCCATTGTTGGTGTCAGTGGGAAAAATGGTGCCTCATTGTTGGATCCAATAGAAGGAATAGTACCCCATCGTTGGTGTCAGTGGGAAGAATAGTGCCCCATTGTTGGTGTCAGTGGGAGGAATAGCGCCCCATTGTTGGTGTCAGTGGGAAGAATAGTGTCCCATTGTTGGTGTCAGTGGGAAGAATAGTGCCCCATTGTTGGTGTCAGTGGGAAGAATAGTTCCCCAATATTGGCGTCAGTGGGAAGAATAGTGTCCCATTGTTGGCGTCAGTGACAGGAATTATGTTCCATTGTTGGAGTCAGTGGATGGAATAGTGCCCCAAGGGCCAGATAAAGGTGATTGCATCCCAGCCCCCGGGCCGCAGTTTGGAGGCAATTGGTCTAGAGGTTGGAAAAGTAAAACTTCTGCTGTAACTGTTTCAATTCCACTGTGAGAAGGTAAAAAAAACCTTCCTGTCCACAGAAGGGTAATTCTTTGGATTGGGAAATTTGCCATACTAGGGATTAGTCAAGCGTTTAAAGACTAATATGGCAACGCTTTCAGAAAATCAGCCAATCCTTTTTTGAAATTCGGTTACTGTCTTTCCAATTACTACCTCGTTTGGTAGTAGGAATCTGCTCTTACTGTAAAGAATCCTTTTTTAACTCTGAGAAAAATCTCTTTATAACTCATGCCCTTTTTTCTTTAGCACAGTCAAGGACATTGATTTGGCAAACTTTTATTCTAGCTTTGGAAATGTTTGAACATGTTAACGAAAAAAAATCAAATTTTCCTTGAAAAAAAATATTTGCCTAAGCTTTTTAAAACTAAAAAGTGAAGCTCTTACTGGATAACAAGCTTTGTCTTCAGCATTGTCCCCCGTAGACTCACTGCTCCATGTTTGCGTTAAAGCCCCACTAAGCCCTCATCCTCTATCTAAAGCTAAAGAAGCTTCCAGTGGCTGATCATATATTGGATTTAGTGGCAGCCAGCCATTCAACACCTTTCCTATGAGTCCAGGCTGTTATAGACACAACTTCTGCCCGGGGGGGGGGGGGGTACAGAAAGAAACATTGACCTCAACAATAGAACTCTCCCTCAACAGTAGATCCCTCTCAGCAGGCCGGACTGGGACAAAAAATAGGCCCGGGCATTTTAGGCTGAGCAGCCCATTTTTTTTTTTTTTAACAAAATGACCAATGATGAACAACTACCGGTTTCTCTATGTTTTTTTTTGGTTATATTTAGCCTGCACACCCATGCAATCCGATTCTGCAAATCGCGCTTCGTTTTGAAAACCGATTGCGGGGTGTCGTTAACCTAACATACACTCCGCAATCTGTTTGCATGGACGGGTTGCTATTTAGATGCAGTCCGCATTTAGTGTGAACCCAGGCTAAGAGATAACAGGTAATTTTAGGGTACATTAAAAATATATTACCCAATTTTTGGGTAAAATATAAAAGATGAGTTTGTATCAAGTAAAAAAATACCCAACATGTCAAACCTTAAGACTATGCATGCCCGAAAATAGCAACACATTTCAGTACCCTATATTTTCCATAGGCAAAGCTATTAAAGATCATAGAGGTCATCAGTTCAGAGTTAACCATGAATAATGATCCTATAATTATTGCTCTCATTCCAGTGGTCATATATTACACGTGTAGTAAAATCAAGGTTTTTGTTCACAGGGGCCCCCAAAATTTGTATGTAGTTTCGTATTGGTGGTGGTGGGATAGGGATGGCATCAGTAGCAGTGGTGGTGGGGATAGGGATGACATCAGTGGCAGTGGGGATTGGGATGACATCAGTGGCAGTGGGATTGGGATGACATCAGTGGCAGTGGTGGTAGGGATAGGGGTTACATCAGTGGCAGTGGGAATAGGAATGACATCAGTGGCAGTGGGGATTGGGTTGACATCAGTGTCAGTGGTGGTGGGGATAGGGGTGACATCAGTGGTGGTGGGGATAGGGGTGACATCAGTGGCAGTGGTGGTGGGGATAGGGGTTACATCAGTGGCAGTGGGAAGAGGAATGACATCAGTGGCAGTGGGGATGGGATGACATCGGTGGCAGTGGTGGTGGGGATAAGGGTGACATCAGTGGTGGTGGGGATAGGGGTGACATCAGTGGCAGTGGGGGTGGGGATAGGGGTTACATCAGTGGCAGTGGGAATAGGAATGACATCAGTGGCAGTGGAGATTGGGATGACATCAGTGGCAGTGGTGGGGATAGGGATGACATCAGTGGCGGTGGTGGTGGGGATAGCGTTGACATCAGTGGTGGTTGGGATAGAGATAACATCAGTGTTGAGGATAGGGATGACATCAGTGGGAATGATGAGGATAGGGTTGACATCAGTGGGAGTAGTGGTAAGGATAGGGATAACATCAGTGGCAGTGGTGGTGGGGATAAGGATGACATCAGTGGCAGTGGTGGTGAAGATAGGAATGACAATGTTCACTGCCACTGATGTCATCCTTATCTTCACCACCATTGCCACTGATGTCATCCCTATCCCCACCACCACCGCACT